>NC_039497.1:5732690-6018054 GCF_003590095.1 Trichoplusia ni
TTTAATTTGAAATTGTTTTTGGAAGATAAAATTAAAATCCCAAGTTTGATAATTGGCTAGAATGACAACTTGAATTTGAACCTGTCAATGTCAATTTATTGTGGGTGGTAAATGTAAATAGAGGGAAAACGCAAATAGTAATTCTCGCAGCAGTGGTTTGCTATGTCGAGTTATAAATTTAAGGGTGCAGCAGCTCAGCATGATAACACCCATTATGAATTCAGTAAAGGACTATTTAGCAGCACATCACATGTATGCTGTTGATGACTGGTTGTCTGGGTATGTTATTGAATTTTTATTTATTTAGGTGTGCCTTCATACAACTCAACAAACAGATTTTGTTGAACAAAAATAACAGTGCTTTTATCGTCAATTTCATTTTATCAAATCAAAAAAGTATTAAAACTATATTTTGGGAGTTACTTAGCTACCCAAAAGATTGTTCAGTGATCTTAATCTATTTAAAAATTCAGTCTTCTAGATTATTTTTCTGGAGACACAGAAAGTAACTATAGTGAGAGTGAAATACAGAACCTTGCTAAAGAGCAGTGGATGCTGAATGACTTGAAGGATATATCCCCTGGGTCCTTGCCTGCCAACCTGAAAAATCAACCACGGACTATCCTGCAAGGAAAGTTTGCTCTGCAAATCAATTCCGCTATAGATATAGGTAAATAGTTCTAGTTTCCATAAGGTGTTCTAGTGTAAACAATTTGGCTATATTGTTAAATGTTAGTGAATCATCATCATCATCATCATCTCAGCCTATAATTGTCCACTGCTGGACATAGGCCTCTCCATACATTCTCCATTGTTAGTGAATAATAATTAATAATTAAAGAATATATACAAGTCTTTATCTTAAAATAAATGGCAGAACCAAAAAAACTAAAAATTATGAATGTATGTACTTGCTCGGAGAACTTATTGGATCAGTAACTACAGACACAATACTTAGTTGATCTGTATTTGATACCTTGATGGTGTTTACCTGTTTCATGTGACATTTGTCTATTTTCAGGGACTCCAGCCTATCAGCAGTACCAGAAGTTACTGAAAGTGAACCTGGAGAATGTGGAGGCAACAACTAACTATGAGGACAAGATATCTAGCCGTAGGTCTGGGGTCTTACACTTATATATTGATGACAATGTCAGTCTAGGGTTGTCTGGATATTTCCTTTTTTTCCTAGGCTCCCTTCCCTTCTATAATTCTCTGCTGATTGAATCTAAACTAGTATGGTACTTTTTATTTAATTTTGCTTTGCTAAAATCCACCAGCAGCATGGGCATTGTTTTGACTGCATGAATAGCAGACTGGTACAGTTCACTGAGCCGCAGGTCAAGCATGGATGTTATGACTTAAATGTTTGTAAAACCAAACAAAGATATTTTAGCAGAGACTTAAAAAAGAAATCTCTGTTTCCTCACTCACCAATAGACAATCCTAAGTCTGTCAATTTCTTAGACTATAGGTACTAGCTTATACCAATTAGATTATTAATAAAAACTTAGTAAAATTATCCCATATGTTTATAAGTTACTATAATTTCCAGAATGATGAAGTTGTATCTGACTGATGGTGTTCAAGAGATCTCTGCTATTGAGTACAAACCCATGAGGAACTTGACCTGTGATATCACGCCAGGATTAAAAGTACTAATAAAAGGTATGTCTATGTATTTTAACACAAAAAAATCCATTTGGATGTGTATTCTTTTTATGATATAGGTAGCTCAATACAAGTGCAATTTTGTATAATACAAACTATACTCAATTTTGGTAAACAATCTTGGTGTGTCTTACTGTCTAGAAACTCAATTAAAAATAAAACTCAACTAAAAACAAACGTAAAACAACAATAAAAATTACTGAATGAAATCTACAACTGAAATATATCAGTTGTTTATTTATTTAATATGTGTTTGTATAAAAAGGCACACTAAGATTGTTTCCCTTTCGTTAACCACCTAAACATATATTGTATAAGTTCTAAAAAACATATGTTCACTAAAATGTATCAATTAAAGCTATTTAAACTTCCAACTTAAAAGTCCTTAAATAAAGACCAAAAAATCTTCCAACTTATCTCAGAAAAGCACTTTAATTTAAACAAAGATATTAAAATCTCAAAGTATTTTGAATCTTGAACCAGTAAAAATAAAGAGTATAATAAAATTTCGTTTATTACAGGCCCTATTGAATGTCGAAGAGGCGTGCTGCTTTTAACGGAAGATAAAATAGATCTATTGGGAGGAGAAGTGCAAGAGATAGCCCATACCAACTCACTGGCCGGACAGCTGGCAGCTAAGTTAGGACTGGCTATCTCTCAGGGTAAGTTTGAAGATATAACACAATCATTATGACTTGGAAAATAAAGACATATTTTTTTAAGATCTGGTAGAAATAGTTATGGACTCCTTTCACACGGGATAGCAAAAGGTTTCTCCTTTTTCTATGGTCTGGGTCCAAAAGGAAAAGTAGAGGTATGTCTTAATACAAGAGGGTAAGGGAACCAGATAACTGCAAACGAAAAATAAGTAGAGACTTAGAAAATGAAACAAATACCGATAAAAACTCATGCTACTGATATGTTGTTTGTTTACTTAATATTTATGACATATTTTTCGTGTAAATTATAGTAATAAAATAAACATATGAATCCGTTTCAATTACAGACGCTGCAATCTCAACACTAAATACAACAAGGAATACAGATATACCAACCCCACATGAGCAAATGCCGCCCGCCCACAACCCACCATCACATGAACAAGTCCCCTTCAATCCACCACAAACATTTGACGAACATCCGCCAACCAACTATCAATCGTCCAACTTTGATGACGACATTGATGTAGACCAACTAGCGGCTCTAGAAGCACAAATAGCCGACATACCAGGCAAAAGACCATCAAATACAGGTACTACAAACCCAGAAAAGAAAATAAAAACTGAAACAGTCAACCAGCCAGACGACTATCCTGATGAACACGATATTTCATTGGAAGACGAAGAATACCTCAGGGAAATTGAAGCACAAATAGATGCAAACGATTTTCAATCTTATGCTCAAACAAATATAGGTCCAGCTACAATATCTGCGGCTCCGTTTGTGTATATAAAGCAGATAAAAGAAATGAGTGAGTCACAGAAAGCTGGTAAAGTGTTCAAGGTTAAGGGGCAAGTGATGACGTTACTATCGAAACTGTCTGTTGGCAAGGACAGTTGGAGTCTGAAGTGTACTATTGTGGATGGTACTGGGAATCTCGATGTAGAGTTTACAAGTGATGTCCTATCGAAATTGGTTGGTTATACTCCTCGAGAAATGAATGCTCTGAAGAAGATGATGGCTGAGAAACCGGAGTTGAAGTTGAAAGCTATATCTGTAAGTGTTTTGCTGTTGGTATAGATATTAGATGAATGCAAGTAGTATTTGGCAAAGACCTTTAAATGACGTTTTTCGTGTAAGTATTAAAATTATGATAAACACTAAGAGAAAGCCAGAAGTTTTTTTTTTAATGTAGATAAATAGTAAACATGGAAAATGTTTCGGGACCCTAAAGTTGGACGATACTTTGATTTTAATCTTCTAATTCATGATTTAGTTCATGACTGAAACGCCGTGACTAGCAGTTCATTCTATTTCCAAAGCGGCGCAGCGTAGTCCTAATCGTTATTAACGACTTCTTTTGTAAAAAAATGTTTGTCATGAGAACTTAAACTTGGATAAATCTTTATGGCCTTCTGATCTTTTCCTCCTTCCTCATGGACACCCACTCCCTCGGGGGAGGAAATGGGTAGTGTCAGACTTTTACTGACTAAACCTGAACCGCCGTGTTACTTCATCCGCGTTTTTGTGTCGGTGTATGGCAATGCATTGTAATCCTTCATACACAAATCTTTATGACCTCGTAAAATATTGTGTAAAATGATCATGTGACGAAATGAACACGAAAACCAGCTACCTAATAGATAGGTATATAGACAAATGTGACTTATCTAATATACTTTTTTATTTCAGGCTCTCCAAAAAGCAAAGGACAGTCTTCAAGTACTATACTGCATTATAGAATTGACAATACTCGAAGTTCCCAAAATAACAAATCTCATTCCGTTCGATGCATCACACATCGAACAGTTAAACAGAAGAGCTTTATGATCAAATGTTATTCTTAAAGAATTTAGTCTGTAAGTAAAATATTTTAAATTAAATGTTTTTTTTAATACTTTGAGTTTTATCTTATTAGACTCTTTGTGCTGAGGCAAAAGTTTCTACAAGGGTTGTGAAGCATCAGACTTAATTTACTTAAACCTGTATCCACTTGAGTACGCTCAGGCGACTGAGAGACTTTATTTGGCCGAGCCGCTCGATAAAAGGCTGTATTTTTATTTCTCCTACAGTCGCTAAGAAGATTATCTTTATTTCTAAATGGATTGTTTTTCTTTCATATTAAAAACGACTTCCGAAGTAAGAGTAATATAATCTTTGAGATTTGAACCACAAGAATTCAAGGCATTAGCATAAAACACAGTTTTCAAACAAGAACTGAATCCAGGATCGAATCTGCGACCTACGGGTACCCTGTAAGGATCGATACCAATAAAAACCCAATAAAGACATTTTACAACTATATTTTAATACACTTTCGTAACTCAATTATGTGAAATTAATAATATACAAAAAATATCAAATAATTAACACAAGCTAACTAACGGTATACGACTAACATAATGTCAAATGCAATCATAAAAATCGTCTATTGTAACGTGTAACTTTAACACAGCACTTAGCGTTCGAGAAGAAATTACTTTATAGTACAATAAATATAACAAATGCAAATATTTTAATAAATATATAAATTGAACTATGGCATTAGAATGTTTGATATTGCAAGTCGCCCATTGATTAGAATTAAACATTATTAAAAATGTGTTACTAATTACATCAATTGCTGATTCGAGATGGCAACATCGATTTTGCTATAGCAACATTGCTCACTAAATGAGAGAGTACCTATCTGAGCATTGCTTCACTGATTGACTAAAGATCACAAGCAAAAACTGTAAATTCATTGAAACATCACTCGATAAATAAATCGATTTTGAAAACCAAAATTGTCAATGATAGGATGGAATACAAAAAGTTCCCAGTATTTTATTCTCAAACGCCAATGAAACGTGTAACAAGTTCTTAAAACATAATTAGTTGCACACGATAAAAGCAACAACTAAATTGAGCACTCAATGTTACATAATGCTTGTATTAAAACTTAATATGCGATAAAAATTAAATAGACATACGGACCCAGGCATTAGACCCGGCTGTTACCGTGAAGGTAGCCTAACCTTTATAAAAAGTGTATGTACAACCTACTACATAATGACAGGATGATATGAATAAAATAACACTTGCTTACTCCCAAATTTAATCAAATGATTGAACTCATTTTGTTGAAATTTTCATGAACACTTTAAAATAAGTGTCGTTAACATAACAAATAGTGATAATTGTATTTCTGAACAATAATGTATAGGGGCGCGTCCGCGTTGGATTTGATCCCATTTTTATGTAAAAATGGCACCGTAAGTGGTATAAATCGAGGTTAGAATGATCCAACAAACGCGAGATCACACAGAGATCTAGAATTGCATATTGTTATATCCCATTATATACAAATGTACCGACTAGGGTGCGCATATACTATAACTAGTCACTATTTTCAGCCAATTATTCATAAACTCGATAAAAGAATCACCAATCACCCCATTCAGTACATTTCATGAATTAAAAGATTATTTGGATAACATTAAATATAATCGCAAGGATAAAAGTTAAAATATACATCTTATGAGATTATCCATACATATTGTTGTTGAATTTATTAAAAAAGAAACACTTTAAAACTAGGATGATGGAGTCCAAAATTCACATTGTTTAATAAATAACTTATCTAATTCGTTAAAAGCGATTATCGAATGCGGTTAAAACATTTGCTAGCCGATATTAATGTTGTGTGTGTACATTTGACACCTAGTTGGAAGACATTCCCTTTGGGAGTGAGACGAGGTAAGGGCGGGTATTTTGACCTACCCTCAGTAGTCGCAAGACACTATGACTCGCGCGTGGTACCCCCGACATCGGCAAATACGAAATAAAGAACTCGAAATAAATAGTTAAATGAAAATTATTCTACCCCGGTTTTTATTTTGCCAGTCAGACAAACCCAAGAACTTTTGATGCGTAGATCGAATAATAAATAATAAAGAATGATAGTTTATTAAGTAATAGGTTCGAAGTTCCGGAACATAAAATAATAAACCGTGATAGTATCGGAATAGTCTCATTTCAGTAAGTGATATTCGCGTAAATCAGAAACAATAAATACATTAAAACAATCGTCGAGTTACGTACATTCGGGTGAAACATTTAATCTTAATGAGATGAATTTAAATATTCGTTTTTTATCAACGTAACATAATTATCAATTACATTGACATATTAGAAACTATGCACCACTGTGACGTATAATGTAAAGTGCCCTTGTATCGCATGCACTGTCAATTCCGTTACATTTACGAAGTAATCTTTCGCGGTGATTATGATCTATATTTTATGTGAAAAATACGCCACAAAATCGATTCGAATACATCGCATCGTTAGGACAAGTGACGATTTATACTATAGCTATAGTTTAAAAAATCAAATGCTATTAAAATCATAATTTAATGAGAGCACAGATTAGGCTGTGGACAGTAACGTGTATTCTCAAGTTCGTCATATAAAACTATTGGTTCGTTATAACAAGCTTAGGATGTGTCGAGATACCGCTGGTTGTAAAACAATGTTCCGCTATTATCTTACATCTAGGTCGGGTTATATGTTTAGCACCCATGGTAACAAGATTATACTGTGACAATGCGTAAACTAAACAACCGTGGCGGCAGACCGCGCGGAGGCGTCTCACAACCAGCGACAAGAGACGAGACAATATCATACATAAACAATTCATTAACAAAGTAAAGTATTCAGTTCGCAGCTCACAGGATGCGCTCGTAGAACAGCAGGTAGGCCTGCGCGCGCAGCACCTTCTCCTCGCTGACCTCGGACACCATGCTGTCGGACACGTAGTACCAGCGGCCGGGCGGCGGCGGCGCGGGCGGCGGCGGGCCCTCGCCCGACTCGTAGCCCGACAGCTCGGAGTCGGAGGCGGCGTCGCCCGCGGCGGGCGGCGCGCCGGCGGGCGGCACGAACCACCAGCGCGGCTCGCCCGGCCGCACGCCGGCGCGCACCTTGACGTAGGCCACGTAGTGCCCGCCGTGCATGCCGCCCGAGTGCTCCACCACGCCGTACAGCGAGTACAGCAGCGCCGTCTGCGCGCCGCCCACGTTGCCCAGCTTGCGCACCTTGTCCATGGCGCAGAAGGGCGCCAGGTCCAGCACCGTGGGGAAGTCCACGTGCTTCGACATCTTGCGGAACATGCAGCGCGGCCCGATCTGGAACCGCTTCAGGTGCAGGATCAGGATGGCCGGCGGACTCGACACCAGGAACCGCTTCGTGGCGTTCGTGTACACGGTCTTGCCGTCTTTACCGTTAATTCTTTCCGTGCACGTTTCACAACCTACTTTATTGTTTCCCGTGAGCAGTTCTAGGGCGGTGAACTGGCTGAGACACGACTGGATACTACACTCGTCCTCATCGCAGACGTAGCGAGGGGAGAGCGGACTCTGCCGCGAGTAGGGCATGAAGTCTCGCTGGCTCTTCTCAGCCTCTATGTTATTAACTTTAGGTTTAGGCGCGGGCGGCGGGGGGTCTACAGGAGCTTCCACAGTCACGGGGGAAGGCAACGCTGGCTTCTTAGTCTTGGAATCATCCATATACAGATTAAGCTTATCCAAATGATTATTCAAATCGTTCAAAGTCTTACTCTCCGGTAAGGACTCATAACTGCTCTCACCACTGTGTTCGAGCAGACTTCGACATCCCTGAACGCTGATGCCCCGTGAGACGACTTCATTAGTGTATTCCGGTACAAAAGATATTCTTGACACTGGTCTTTCAAACTCCGTTTTGACGGGAGACATTTTATTGTGTTGCGGACTCGACAGGTCCAGGTTAATTTCGCTTGAAAGGGAGCTATGACTGCCCAGTTCCTTGCCGTTAGTGGGAGAATCGACATTGTCGACGGTTTCAGTCGAATTGTGTTTAGTAGCCTCTGGGCTCGCCACTCCCGAGTCGGGGTTGGACAGGTTCTCTAGCGATATGAGGGGTTTATACTCCAGCGGTATCGCGGTGGTGGAGGTGGAGCTGTCCGCGAACTCGACCTTGTCCTTGTCGGTGTGCTCGGGCGTGTTGTCGGCCTTCTCCTTGTCCAGGTCCACGGGGCTGGTGCGGATGGAGTCGGAGCTGATGACCTTCTCGGAGTTGTAGCCGGACTCCATGTGGTAGGCCGCGAAGTTGGCGGCGGTGTGCGCGATGGCCTGCGTGCCCACGGACACGGTGTGCGTGTCGGGCTGGCGCGGCAGTTCCTCCAGGTTGTCCTCCACGTCCGCGTCCGACTGCTCCGACGACGACTTTCCGTCTGTCTTCGTGCCGTTCGCGTCGCCGGAAGGCTCGTCTTTCGACGTCGAATTACCTGTAAAGATGTTTTATTATTAATATTTGTGTTGATAAAGCATATTAATGATAGTGAGAGTTATGTAGCGAGCTTGTGTGTTACACAATTATGGCTAATTATATGTGATGTCGCGTGTCACGGTAACATACGGTAGTATTGCGACTAATAACCTCGATTATCTATCGTGATGTAAATATGGCTTAATGACAGAAATAAAGTGTGTTAGTACCACCTTTATTTTTTCTGGCAGCCTTGCGAGCTGCTATCCGCTCCTTCTTCAACTGATGTTTGGAAGGTTTGTTCTCCTCTTGCGTATTGTACATATTCTCTTCTGAAAATATGTTCTCTTGTCATTACATGCCTTAGTTACTACACAGTAGGCGTTACAGTTAAGCAAAGCATGCGGTTTTTCAAGAGTACACGACAGATTTTTGGGCAAAGGGAGGGTAGAACAGAAAAAGAAAACATTTCCTAGGGTAGGCATTTTGGATGTGTTGGACACTTGGTTTCACACCACACTGATAAACATCAAAAGCCAACTTTTATGCAACACAAACACGAAGAAGCAAAACTGGTAATCACGCTTTTTAAAGAAAGGATTTTTCCTAATAAAACACAACACACAACCACATAAGGCTCTAATTCTTAACTACACACGAAAAAAAATATCCACCACAACATTTGACACATCCTGGATATAAAACAATACACTACCGTTTTTAACGGGAGGTTTTTTGTCCGGATCTAGATGCGGCAATGAACGTACCGTTGGGCGTTTTCCTGCGGACCACGGCGGGCGGCTGCGGGCGGCTGGCGGCCACCGGGAGCGACAGGTCCAGGAAGTACTCCGCGCGGTCAGACTGGTGCAGGCACTCCTGGCATTCCAAGGTGGACACTAAGAAGCCGCGGAACACCTGGAATGAGAAGTGGAGGTTAGTAAAGACGTATCATAATGTGCGCAGTTGTTGTACAAATGAACTATTCTAATTATTTTAAGGGCCATTCCCTTTAAATACTTTTTAATATCGTCCAGTAAGTAGCACCAAAACGCAAGAGTGCGTGAAACAGTTCCTTTGCATCTTTCCATCATCAGAAAAATAATGGTGCCCTATGGAATTAATTTAGAATTATTGCTTTTACCAATTCTTTGTTTTTTCCTCAGCTCTCAAAAACTTTAGAATCTCATATGTTATGCAGAAACACATTAAACAGAATACAATTTACCTGTTCTGGTCTCAGCATAGTATCAGAGGCCTGCTGTCCATAGAACTTGACCTTCTGCTTGACCTCCCCGTCGACCTTCGAAGGTTCGACCTTGGAGCTCATGCCGAGGCTGTTCAGGATCACCAGTTGGTAACGCCGCAGGTCCTCTGACCTGAAAACCAGATTCACTCTATTAATACACACAAATACAAAACGAATAATTGAGGCACACCATAGGTGTATACCTCTATTGGAAGATAAAACAATAAAATCAAATTTCCAAAATCTGTTTATATTCTATTTTATTTATTTACTATGTATAAGGGGATGGCACGCGGATAATTGCAAAGGAAAACTTAAAACAGGATTCAAACCTGCTACGGCTACTAGCTCACAGCACCAGTCCGGCGATGCTTTACTAAGTTTTCTCCCAACGGGTCCTCGGTAAATGTAATTATTTCATAAGATCATACCTCACAGCCTCCAGTAGATGCCTGAGCAGTTCGTGCGCATCGTGCTGATCGCCTCCGCCGAACTGCGGCAGTTTGTTCACTAACGCCGAAAGCAACTTCCTCGGCGTATACACTCCACCTTCACCTGGAATTAATTAATGGGAATATTATTATTTATGATGAGTAATAGTAATTTGTCTAATAGTAGTAGATTAAATCTGTGTATTAGATATTTATGGATCAATAGTTCATGATAAATCATTATCCGCCGAAACCGCCGTACGACATTTTTAATAATACCAGCATATAAATGTCACATTAAAATCACACATCAAATAATTTGAATTACAAAAATATGGAGAAAAATAAAACTATAATATTTATTAAACATATAAATTCATGCAAAACAACAAGGACTCTAAATGCCCGTATTAGTAAAAACTCGTTCAGGACAAGGGCACGATTACGTTGGTACGATTATATAGTATTTATGCAATCGGCAAGGAAAACGCATTGCTCAGGGTTACGCTGTATAAACGAGGCTTACGCAAAGTATACTACAGCGTAAATGTAGTGTAAATGGTCATAGAACTTTGTTTGGAGTACATATTCAACCTTTAAAGTGTATGGTAATGTAACTTGTTTATAGGCGCTAATAGTGGCACTACTTTACTTGAACTATACAGGGTGTAAGGAACACCGTGACTTTTCCGTGGGACCTGAGTTCTAGACATGATTCCAGACCCCCCTGCGTTGGAATTTTTCATCGGTCTTTTCATGAAAATTGCATTTTTTTTTCGCGTTTTTTTAATTTTATGTGTCATAAAATCATTTTTCCTACGTATTTCAATAATATTTTCATAACGAAAGTAATTATTAAGCCGTTTTCACGAAAAAAGGCAATGTAAATGAAACACTAAAAACTGCTCCCGATCAGCTGATTCGTAAAGGTACTCGTCGGTCATCGCTCTCTCGCAAATCTAACCGAAAGTGACGTCAAAACCGAACCAATACATGAGCGTCAACCGTAAGAGATAGCGCAACTATTGCGCGCGCACTCGCACTCATTATTCGTAATCCTGCCTACTATTCCTTTAAAAAAAGCCGCGCGCTTTGTAGGCACCGCTAGCCGCCTTTGACGACACCGCCAGCGCGCCGACAAACACCTACAGCGGTATCGGCGAGTGACGTACCTGTGACACTGGATAAAATAGTACATCGATTTTTGTTACACGGGTTCCATGTTATAAAATAAAAAATCACTTTCTCAGCGTTTATCAACTTATCGTACTACGAAATTTATTAAAACCTTTTATTATTAACAGTTTGTTATTGTTTAGAATTCTGTAGTTCTAAAACATGTTGTTATAAACAATTATTTATTTTTTCTAAAATTAAACTCTGTTTTGTTACTAATATCCATCATCTACTAATGAAATTCCTGCCTAAAAATTTTTATCATTTTTTTTCCTACGAACTGCTGAATAATTATTCCAGTCACATAAAACAATTATGTTCTTACACAAAAGTACATTTTGTGATTAATCAATTTTAAAGGTTTAAGTTAAGTACTTTATTGTCAAGAATAATTTTACGATATTCACTTCGACCTCATGTAATTTATCGATAAAGAATCATAGGTACCTAGGTCCAACACTACTCAAAGGTAAAACCGAAAGTTCGGCTTTTTTCAAAATAGTACCTATTTTTACTCAGTTTGTTCCTTACGCTAATCGAATGTGCATGTGCAATCGGGTAATTCGCGGACTAATTATCGTGTAGGCAGACAATTTTATTGTGTTAAGTGATATAAGTGCGTGTGTTGTGTGTGTATTATTTAAATTACGATCCTAGTAGCTCGATAGGTTATTTTACCGCCCGGGAGAATGGCAACATGCTAATGTGTTATGGCGAAGCACGTGGCAATGCAAGTCTCGCGATGAACATTTACTGGACGCGGTACTTTTTGCCCTGGGTTCAGCAGCAGATTTTTCGCCGCGCCAAAATTTGTGTGCACGTAGATGGCGGACATTTCGAACCTTATCTGGTTAGAAGTGAGCGAGATTAAGGTAAGAGTAGGTTTGATTTAATAATACACAAGACACAGATTGAAGTCAGAATAGTGTAAATTGATTGGTATTTTTTTTGTGATTGTTTTTCGTTACATCACAACATTTTTATAAAATGCGCGCGCGTTTCGAATGTTTCGATCGTGTCGCCGAGTGTCGCCCTCCTACCACATTACAGTTCGTGTAAGTACGTACGCTGAGCGTAAGGATCGCGCGGTAACCAATTCATTGCGTGCTCAAAAATGACTAAATCTATAAATATCAATCTCCGACGGTAGCGACTTCTTTAATATTAATTAACACGTTATTTTAAAGTCATTATGCGACTTTGGTGGTACGGTGTTCCTTACACCCTGTATGTACATTTATATTTACTATTCGGAATTGAATAGGTCATGAATTTGTTTCAGGCTTAATATTAGCTATTTACTAGAGGTCAAGAAAAAGTCAATATAGTTTACGCTCTTATCAACAATCACAACTTTTAATGACCAATTTTTGATAATGTCAAAGCAAGGTCTTCCAAACAAAACTTTTTGATCCCTAGAACGTGGATACAGGTGATAAAGTATAAGAATATATATCACGTTACTTAGGCCCAAAGCTTGCAAATTAAAATTTCAAATAATGAATTTTAAGTGTTTAGAATATTTTTCGTTTGAATACCACAGCAACAGCAAACTAATTCAATCTCTACCAACGTGTCCAGTAGGCAGTAGAATACTTAAACAACATCGGCTACATTTTAAAGGCGTAGGATTGCATAATAAGTAAACAAAATATTTAAATTTAACAGTGCCCTGAATAATATAAATGTTTATTAGAGTGAAAACGGACTGCTTGGTACGAAAATACGTTACGAGTATTAAAAGAACCGTTATATGACAATAGTACTTGGATATGCTCAAGGTTATGTACATATATCCTGTAAATAGAAACATGTCAATCAATCTATCTCACCATTTTTTTTTATATAGGAATAGGCAAGAGGTCCATCTATCTTCAACCGAATAGTATACTTTACATGGAACGACTGGCTATTACACCTCTACAAACCTATCTTACTAGTAACACAAACAAAATAAGATATACGCAAACAGATCTGACTCTACGTGCTATTTGTCTTTCGCCTCGCAATCGATAGCCGCATTAGTGACTCAACTAGTTTAGTATTAAACATTTTTTTATATAAAACTAGCTATTGCCCGCGGTCCAACCCGCTAAAAATCGAAAACGTACCTACAAGGATCATAAAATCGGAATAAAAACTATCCTATGCGTTAATTCACTTTATAAGCTATCCGTGTACAAAGTTATACATTCATTCAATCTTTTGCATTTATAATTGAAGTAGAATTTCTTTTACTATTGATTTATAAGCAACGATGCAGTATTTATACATCGTAAACCGCTTATTATAATATCAATTGCGTGGCCTTGAGAATAAAAGATTTATAATAACTTATAATATATCTAGTACTGAACACCCTTTAGACACGAACTAGTTGGAATTATGCGCTTTAGGACCATTTATCGGCAAACCTATTATCTATTGAGCGCAATTTAAAACGAACCAATACTACGGTCGCCTACGAGGTTGACGATCTCGCTGTGTGGTTATATCAATACGATAATTTAATTATTATCTTCACTGTTCGTCCCTTATCTGAATGCGTAATACTTATGTTATAATAATAACTTATGTAATGTTGTATATAATAATTTATTTGTAAGTTGCATCTTTTTAAAGTTGGGGCTGTTTTTTAAGTATATTTTCGATTATTATTCGGAAAGTTACCGTTTGTTAGATACACTGTCCACTACAGCTAAAAGTTTAGACAGTTTTAATGCTTTTTTTATAAATGTTACTATGCTATGAAAGGAGATAATTAACGTTGCCTTATAATATTTCCAAAGTATACAGTAACCGCGTGCAAAAGCCTCGGAGATAGAAATAAACATCTCAAATTGAAAAACGACAACATCTAATAACAAAATCTACAATTTATGTGTTTCAGTAATTGTAGATACACATTATTCTGGCGTTACTCCAATCAACTTAATTAATTAAGACGAGCTGTTAACCACTACGTATATTAAGTGCACATCAGAGAAATAAAAAGAATAATCTTTAATCTTCGTATATTTTGATAACTCATTAATCACATGTTAAATTTGACACAAAATGTGGAAAAATATATTTAAAACGTGTTCAGCCTGTAAGTCCAGACAGTGAAAGCGTGAAATCAGGTCGCTTTCTAAATATAGGTGACCTATCATGTGGGTTGGTTCCAAAATGTACACACTAATCTATTAACACTATATAGAGTGGACTGCGGAAAAAGTATGCTCAAAACTAGCTTACAGAGTAGGAATATTTGGCGCGCAATTTCAGATCCGGATACAAATATTTTTAAATTAATTTCGGTAACAGATATTTTTTAATCTGCAATAGCTTAGTTTTCATCAACTGATTTCGAATTATGTTTCTTGTGAGATGACGTCAGATAGAAAGGTATGGAAGGAGAAGACATGTTGCGCCGACCCCAAATAATAATTGGGATAAGCAGTGGAATGATGATTTCGAAAAAATTAAAACATTTGTCAATTATATAAAATAAAAAAAAAACTCCTCAATATAAACATTTCCTGTATTTAAGATATAGTTTTGAGTAAATCATCATCATTACTTTGGTTTACCATTCACACACATGTAAAGGTTAAGTAATGAGTCCAATATGAATTTATAATATCAACAGGAAGTAAGGACAGACACAGTCTTTGCTCGTCTAATTAATCATGCTGATTTTACAGCACATCAAGTACACTATTGCTTAGAAGACCAATAACAGCCTTTATACTTTCCACAGACCTATTCCGAAGAAGGTTTGAGTGTATCATAGTTACACAAAATGCCATAAAACTTCAAAACTTAAATTGCTCTATGGGAAGAAATATAGTTCATGGAAACTTAATAAGCAAACATTCATGTTAAACATACATCTTTTGAAGTTGCTGTTTAGGCACAAAGCATTAGAAGTTAGACAAAACATATCATGAATGATATTAACATAGAATATTCCACAAAACAAAGATACACCAAGATAATAGTGCAATTTGATCAAAACTGGATAAAAATCCTTGATATATTTCCATAAAAGCAATTTTATGATAATCCACAATCTGTTTCATATCAAGATGTCTTTGTTAATTGTTAAGTCCATAACAAAGAAAACAAAGGGTTTTACTTCAGTATGACACATAATAATTTATCAAGGACAAATACTTGTGTACTAGAAATAGTAGCTTTTGCATTCAATCTACATAATGTATATTTCTTCTGCATACTTGTCTCTATCCATAATAAAAAGCCTTAAAAACATTTATTTGCTCTTACTAGTAAAAGTAATGTTAATGTCAGCAAATTCTTGTATTTCTTTTGACCCAGAACAATCACCTAGTTATTTATAAAGTTCAGTTATAAGCACTTTTTAAAATAAAGACTGCATTAAGCATTGTTGGTACATAAGTACTAATGTTTGGCAATGATTGCGGAGATAATGGTTGTTTCTTATATCCTTTGTGCTACCTTGAATCTGTTTCATGAAGCTATTGCGAAACTTCTTTATTACTGGTATAGCTAATGTCTTAATGATCCTTTTTATTTATTTTTTGTTAACTTGCCTTATATTCTATACTAATTTCTGTACATATTTAACCATTTTTAATGTTTTAGTAAACTAAGAATGCTGTTACTTTAGATATTTCTAAATAATAATTAAATTTTAAACAAACACAAGATAGTCTTTTTTAGAACTATCTATAAATTAAGGTAGGTATAATTTGACTTTTCTCCAGTGATATCTTATAGTTTTCTATCATAAGACCATTTTTATCTTTGATGATAAACAAAGACATCACAATGTCATGGTTAGGTATAAATTAAGAATCTTGGAAACTCGATAGAACTGATTAAAACTGAAATATCATAATTTGTTGGTAATTATGATTAGATTTTGAAAACAACAGATCAGAACAGATATTTAATAGATAGGACTTTTTTTATTCTAGTCTAAAAGTTTGTAAAATATATCAAATTCAATGCTACATACCTGCTTGCAGCTCACTTAAAGTCTCAGCCAATGTCCGAGTTAGAGTGCCCCACTCAGCCAGTTGGCCAGCTATAGGCGGCAAGTCAACCTCCTTGCTCTCCTCACCATCACCATTCAGCTTTAATTTGCCACCGGGTAACATAAACCTCTCTCCAGGGTTGGCCATCTCTTGAAGAACTTGCAACAAGTAAGGTGTCTGCACAAGACACTGCATTACTGAATTAAAGAAGCAAGTGTTTCCTAGATTTGTTAATCCCCTTACCCTTGGTAGACTGTGCATGACTTTGTCTTTCCCTTTTGATAATGGGTCTATCTTAATTATAGTTTCTACAGCTGGTAAGTCAGTTTTGGAGTCCTCATCATAAGGCAGTTCAATAGCTGGGAGTGATTTAGCATTCCCACCCGTAACTGCTTGTTTCTTAAGATACTCAACACATTCATGAAGTTTTTTAGCACTTGAAGCTGTAACTTCATTGTTACAGTTGTAACAGTATATGTCCCAAGTTGTTGTGTTGGCTGTGAGTGCATGGCAGTCGGAGCGAGGGGTCTTGAAGTGGTTTAGAGCGTGTTTGTTACGTGTCCGGCCACACAGCTGACTGCCACAGCGCAAACACATCCATAGCGAAAGATCTTCCTCATAGTCGGGGTCAGAGACCTCGTTCTTTAAGGACTTCTTACATTCAGAGCATTCCTTCAGGAAACCTCCCGTCTTTAGCGCCTTCTTCAGCTGAGTGAGATCAACAGCTTTAGCTACATGAGGACATGCGGACTTCACGTTCTCATCACAAGATTCAGTAGATTCGTCGCCGTTCTCACCAGGATCGCTCTGTCTCTTTTTCTTAACCATTGTCACGTCTCAATGTAACCGCCTGCAATACGTAACAAGATACATGTGGTAAGAATAACCGCACTAACACAAAAAGAATAAAATGTCAAATCTGTGTCGATAGCCATTGCACGCGTGACAACGCACATTCATCGCGTATGCCTTTCAGGAAAAGTACTAGCAGGCCAATAGGCTATAAATAAAAATATTACCTACTTACAGTTACATACGACGGCAAAAAAACTATGTTTAGAACTTCTAGAATAACAAAAAGATTATTTTTTCCAAAATTTTGTCAGAAAAGTGTACCACCGTCAACCATCTTTCCCAACAATGTTACCAATATAACAAAAGAAAAAATAAAGGCACCGTAACACAACCACACCGTCATTCTAAAATCGACTATTTTGTAATTTTGCTGTCAAGTGTCAACTAACTACACACAGATGACAAATGCATATGGATGCCATCTATCGGAGAATAGTGTTACTAAAATTCTGAAACGTCAACATGATCGTGATGGAATCTGCTAATCAAATTGTGAATTTTCATTGATTTTTTAAAAATTTACGTCGAAATTTGCGGATATTTTAATAAAAATTACTTTTGTGAACAGTGACACTATAGGCTATGTGGTTAAAATATGAAGTTTGCTGGTATTTGCTCAAATAAATAAAGTGTAATCAAAAGTTGTTGATGGTGATCAGCTTTTAGTGCGATAAACTGGCAAAATGTCTCTTCCTGGTAATGGAATCTTCGTCGTGCAGGGCGAGATGGCAATGCTCGTCACTGCCATGCGACGGAGTACTCGCTGGGGCTCTCATAGCTTTCCAAACGAAGAATACGATGTGCTCATGCGAACCTTCCAAGATCTCAAGACTATCTTGAATCAAGTGGATGACTTGCGGCTCCTGGACCCCGCCACGTATCTGAGCCCCTTCCTAGAAGTGATTAGAAGCAAGGAGACCACTGGTCCAGTGACCAGCCTTGCACTTTCTGCGATACACAAGTTTTTATCTTATGGACTGATAGGTAAGTGGTGATACTTGAATTTAATCGTACCGTATATATTTACGATTATTTATAAAATATAATAACACACTGCACTGGCTTTTAATGTCATTCAATTTCCATTAAAAGCCATATTGTATTGTTTATATCACCCATGAAGTAAAAACATTGTCAAAACATGTTGTTTACGTTTTTCAGTTGGCATTGAATATTCAATGAAATAGATAATATAGGTCAATGTGTAAATTTCTATTCGGTTCCGTTTTACAAACTATCATTGATAATATGTAACTTTATGTTGGTCTCCTTATTAATTTATATTTATTTTATAAATGATTATTTTAATGTTGATACATTTGTTAAGGTACACTCCTTCCTTGAATTTGGAACTAGTAAATTATGTATTTACATGGTTATGTAAACTAGAGTAAAAATAAATAAACAAATGATAACATGCTAAAAGTGGAAAATAGTACAGCTTTAGCAAGTCAAAAGTAGAAGTAGTGTTGCACCCATTACAATAATTGGAATTACTTGTCATTAACTAGTTGCACCTTAATTATTAAATTCATAAGATTAATAGCTGTTTAATGAAAGTATTACCTAATTTAAAATCAAATTCAATTATAATTGTTGTACTCAAATAATGGTATTTTTGTGTGAATGTTATGTTTCACAAATAAGTTGTTGTGAATATGTTTGGATTTCTCAAAGGGATCTGTTGTTGCTATCAAGGTAATGAAACATTGGAGTTTTGATGTTTTGAGTGAAGTGTAATTGAATTTATAACATTAAATTTATATTAGACGGGTCTGTTGGTCTAGTACTCTAGTGGTTAGTGACCCTGACTGCTATACTGGAGGTTGTGGGTTCAATTCCCGCCCAGGACAAATGTTGTGTGAGCATGATCATTTGTTCTGGTGTTTGGGTGTAATTTTTCTATAATATGTATGTATTTAGAAATATAAAATTAAGTTTATCAGTTGTCTGGTTACCATAACACAAGCTCTGCTTAGCTTGGGATCAGATAACCGTGTGTGAGTTGTCCCAGGATATATTATATTATATTATTGTGTCTTTGGCAGTCAGAATGCAGTATTACCTTTCTAAAATCATTGATGATAAATTTTAATCTTAATTCATTAATGATAGATATACTGGTTACTGGTTACTGGTGGTGGGCTCCTTTTTCCGCACGTAGGCTCCAAGTCGGCCCATTGTGCGTCAGGTGGCTTTGGGAGGCTGTCAGTCCAGCCATCCCAACTCCCTCCAGAAGCGCAGAAGTCTCCTGGGACGTTCGCAGGCTTCTGTGACGGAGCTCGGTGAACCGAGGATCCCTGCCCGGCATTCCGCGACCCCCGTGCACTCCAGGAGCACGTGTGCCGCTGATTCTTCTTGTGAAGACAGCCTCTACATAGTGGACTATCTGTAACATTGATGGTGAAAAGGTGTTTATTTAGTGGAATGTGCCCGGTCAGCGAGCCCACCACTATTCGTAAGTCGACTCGCTTTAGCCCAATCAGGCTGCGAGACAGTCTTGGTGAGCGGATAGGGACCGCTTCCCTTGACTGTCTGCAGCCGTTTACCGTGGCCCAGCGGTCGTTGTGGTTGTTAGTAGTCTGTCGCCTTAACCATGACCTGCACTGGCCAAAGGGGACAGGCAGATATGGCCGGGGGCCAAAAATCCGCGTGTCCGATCCCCTCCTCGCCAGCTGATCAGCAGCGTCGTTTCCTAGAGATCCGCTGTGGCCTTTTATCCATTGCAGGGTCACCGTGTTGCCCACAGCAATGCGCTCGAGAGCTTGGTGGCACTCTTGTATCAGCGACGACGTGATGATGTAGTTGTCCAGTCCAATGATAGATATAATATATTATGACAATTTGACTGGTCACTTGGCTACTGGTTAGTGATCTTAACTGATAAATTGTGGGTTTAATTCTAGTAATTGAAAACAGTTAAAACATTTGTCTAATGTGCGTAAAAGATATTTCTGTGTGAGTGCTCCTTATACTATATGTACTTATAATTATAAGTATGTTTATTAGATATTGTTGTTCAGATTATGCCTCTTCAGGTACCTGTACCAGATGGTTATTAGAATGTAATAAAGACATATTAAAAGGCTTTGATATGTAGATAACAATGTTAAAAAACTTCTTGTTTGACTCTTATTCATCTTTTTGGCTTGAGCCAGTTTTCTTATGGATCATAATTGAGTCCCTACCACATGTCTAATTGGCATATATTTTAGGTTCTTACAGTTAAATTTTGTTTTTTTAAATATAAAAATGCTGTTCTTAGATTACCATAATAATAAACATACTTACTGTGGAGAATAACATTATAGTTAATTAATATGCTTGTTCTGAGTCTGGGTGTCTTTGTGCATGTGAGTTGTACCTATGTTTGTGCACCCCCCGCGACATATGGATTAAATTCCTTAATGCCGGAGTCATTAAAAAAAAAATATTGTACGTGACTTGTTTGCAAAATACACTATTTATTTATTTTTATTGAGTTCCCTAATAAGAATCTTATAAGAAAGCAAAATCACCATGAAAAATGCCAGATATTAAACTAGTCCTTTTTATTGCTATGGTATTATAAATTCCATGGGAAATACTAGTTTATAGAATACTAAAAAAACATTGCTTTCTTTTTCATAGACTTACGTCGCTTATAAAAATGTTAACATTATGCTTTATATGCTCGCTTTTTCTGGATAGCCCGTTTAGTTTCGGACCTAACCGCACACTGACGCGGCGGCGGTAAAGTCGAACGTTGATGTAGAATTTAATTTCATCACTGATAAAACCCGGCTTTCCTTTGCTGAAATGACTAAGCATTATGTATTTTTCTGTACTTACTTATTAAGCTAAACTTATCCTCACATCATTACAATTTAAGAACAGAACAACATTGTCATTAGTATGCAAGTTTGTCCTACAAAGCCCTTTGTGAGAAAGCTGACTTCATAGTACCACCGGCTTGCGATAGATGGCGCTGGGATGAAAACGTATAAAACTTGCAAAAAGTTTAATTTCCACTGTAAATGTTTTCAATGCTAAATAATGGAGATAAATATAGGTGTCTAACTAACGATGTTTCTATGTAAGGAATATATGTTAGATACACTGTATCTTTGCTTTGTTGAAAGATTCTATTGCTATTTATTAACATGGGTATATCAATTTTGACGTTATTCATATTTCAATGTTGGTACGATCGAAGAAATAATATTAGTATGATTAAAATTGAGCGAAACTTCTTGATAAGTGAAACAAACACGCTTATTACTTTTTTCAATCTTCCGAATAAACGCAAAACACTTATCGCATATCCTAATTATCAATATTATGATCTTATATTTAATTATATAAAAGCTGTTAGAACACCACTCCACCCTCCACCTCTTCACTGACAAGAGCCGACTTCATTCCCTGAGAATACTCCTTATGTCGACATAAATACACGAACTTTACCTTGTTGTAATGCTCGGATAGAGAGAGAGCCCGTTTTTAGGGTTCCGTACGTCTGAATACAAAAACGGAACCCTTATAGGATCACTCGTGTGTCTGTCCGTCCGTCGCTTACAGTCAATTATCTCCGAATCTATTAGACCGATTAAGTTGAAATTTGGTACACATATCAATTCCTGTGACCCAAACACAGAGGTGTGACGTGAACAGATGAAATCTGTATATGGGGGGTCATTTTTGGGGGGGAAGGGGAAAATTAAAAAAAATATATCTGAAAACCTTCATCGTGTGGCATATCAAATGAAAGGTCTTGTTGAGAAGATCTTAAATGTATTTTTTTGTAATTTTAAAATAAATAGTTTCCAAGTTATTCAAGAAAATAGACGAAAATTGACCATTCCTCCCCCCTTATCTCCGAAACTACTGAACCTAAAATTTTGAAAAAAATACAGAAATTAGTTTTCTCCTTATAGATTATAGGAAAACCTATAAGAAGTCCATGATATTAAAATAATATGGTAAATCACTCAATAGTGTGCGTACCAACTTACATTTGCAGGTGGAATGTGTGGGAGAACATATTTTTTAACTCCAAAAACATGATAGGTAACATCGTACGGAACCCTCTTCACGCGAGTTCAACTCGCACTTGTCCCCTTTTTATTATTATACTAGCTGTCCCAGAAACTTTGTTTTGCCATAGATTTCTATAGTAGGAAATAAACAAATAGGGTATGAAAAATAGATGTCCGATTCTCAGGACTAGGTACCCAATAGATACAGCGACCACAAATATTTGTTTGTTTGACACGGTGCCTACACACTTATTTTGTAATTGTATTCTGTAATAATATTGTAAACGGAAACACAGCTTGCTGCTGGGGAGTTTGTTGCGCCGTTTCTTCTCTCACAGCAGAAGCACTTACAAAGCGGTGAAGGCTGGGCGAAACTGGGGCTGTCCAATGTAAACTGACCTTCAAAAAGTTCTACTTAGTAGCCTAATTTGGACAAACGGCTTTTGATTTTGATTGAATATGCACTTTAGTTTATGATAATCGGTGGAGGCGATTCTTAGGAGTTCAATTACATACATGCGATGTGATAATTTTTAAATATAGTATTTAACTAGATATTGAATACGTTTTTCTTTTGTGACCAGACCCGACGCACCCCAGCGTGCCCGCCACGGTGGAGGACATAGCTGATGCTGTGACACACGCACGGTTCGTCGGCACTGACCACTCTTCCGACGGAGTGGTTCTCATGAAGATATTACAAGTGAGTACCAACTGATTGAATAAGTTATAACGTATTTTTGAATAGGGATCTACCTAGGTCCGTATTTTTTTTTCTTGTAATATTTGGTTTAAAAGTACAAATGGTGATGCTACTAATTATTGTCAAATCTTAACGTAAATCCCACAATTCTCAAATAAACTTTACTTTTATAGACTTTAATCTCTCCCAACCTCTCCTATCGCGGCTCGGCTACAGATTTGTTTCATTTGTTTTTTTTTTACCTTTATGTGTGTACATAAACTATTAAATAAATACATGCATCCGACCCAATGTCTGCATAGGAAGAATATGTGTGATATCAACAAACACTTATTGTGGATATTAAAAGTGATTTGAATGTCTCTGAAACTGGAATTGATTCGCGAATAAGACCCCTTAGACCAAAAAAACCTTGAATTTGAAGGGTCCCTTTTAAAATGTTATCCCTAATTCCATACACGTGTTTCAAGTACAGATCAGACGTACTTATATTACAAATAGGTATGTTTATACTTAGGTTATTATTTCGAGAAGGGTCGATACATATTCGTAATCCCGCTAGGGTTGTTGTCGATATGAAAGCTCGGATACGGATTGTTAATATTATTTTCGATGAAATTTTCCGTTAGGATTTTGGACGCAAAATTTTGTCCTTTCATGAGGTGGTTACAGATTAAAGCTTTAGAAGTTTAGGCCGTTTTTGTTTACGTTTTTATATTTAGATTGACACCTTGAGCTCAAAAAAGAGGCCTGTGAAATCCTGACGTGCCTAAATAATCCTTTAATTTAATCTTTTAATAATTTATTAGTTGCATTAGCTGTCTCAAGAGACATTATGATAATTTTTAAGTTACCGCTCAGGAAAAAATCTTATTATTATTATTTAAGATTTTTTCCTGAGCGGTAACTTAAAAATTAGAATACAACTTCGGATATTTTTACCCGAATATTCGATAATTACGGTTACAATTACAAAGCTGACATCCCTGACTGTTACCTATAGCAACTGACCCCTCACTCAACACAGTACCTAAGCTTTGCGAGTCTCATTATTTTCCATAGCTCTTTGAACTAAGCGAAGTATTTGATCAAAGCTTCTCCCTTATATTAAGTCGGCTCAAAGGGGTGGACAGACAGATGTGAGCTTTTTACATATTATTCCGTCAATCAGTATTTTGCTGATTCTTTCTCTTTCAGGTTCAGTATCCAAGTTGTAAAAACGAAATCCTGTTATTAAAGCTCTGCGGTCTGTCTTTCTGTCCGTTTATCTGACACCAGCCCCCCCCCCCCCCAATTGTGTGTGTTAGCAAAATGCTCAAGAGAATATTAATAGTTTCAAATTTAATCCAATTGCTATTCATTCATCAGGGATTATAAATAGCAGGATCGGGTCCCAGGGTGACATGTAGTCTCAGTACTCATGAAGTGACAGCTAGAAAACTGAAATTTTCATTCATTATGAATACGGTCGTCAAGGCCATCAATTTGATCAGTGTCCAATGTTCGTTTCAAAATTATTTTTCCTTATCTGGAACCCTAAATGTCGCGAGTCTGACTTGCACTTGACTAGTTTTTTTTATCGTTGCTATGCAGATTGATAAGGGTCAAATTCATCTGTTTGAGATTTAAGTACTGGTCTAACTAAATTGTCGGAGGGTGCACATACGAGGCAATCAGATGGTCGACTGGCCTTTAATATTTTTACTTTGTGGGATAATAAGTCTGTAGTCTCTAAGGTTATTAATAATGAAATTTTAAATGCGGTTTCATTACACTATTTATCGGGATTGTCCGACTATGAATCATTTCGAAAGTTGTTACCAAAATAAGGCATTTTAAAGCAAATAATAGGTTTTTAGTTTTAATAATATTATTTAAATTATCGTTGTAAGTTTTTAATGCATCAGTTATACATTTTAGAAATTAGTCATCATTTATATAAACACGATATTATAGGTACCTGACTGACTGACCGATATGTTATAAAATGTAGATAAGGTTAATTGGAATTACTACTACAGCAGTACAAATGAATTTCCTATTCTACCTATATTTACTTAAAAGCCTGTAATAAATAGATGAAATAGTGGTAAAAGTAGTTTTATGACTATTGACTATGCTGGACCATGCTGTCAACGACGCCCTAATCGGAATCTCAGTACCACGTTGGGCGCCACTAAAAGTAACATCGTTTTTATGATAACTTAATCAAATTATTTACTTTATTAACAAGCTCTTTCAAACACTGAATTCTTGAATATATTGGTTTGTAGAAATAAAAACAATAACTTAGATTCTAATTAATTTGAATTCCACTTTTTTAGTAAAGATATGATATAAAGTGGAGCATATTTATTATGCTGTCTATGCGAGAGCTTGTCTTTAACTTTAGCAGACTTTCCTAAAATAAGAAAATGTAGGTACTACTACTATAAACTTGTTCTGCTCCTTTGCTACTAAATTTAAAAATCACAGAAGATTAATATCATACTTATTTCAGGTCCTTCGAACTCTGATGCTGAGCCCCGAAGGTGCTATGCTGACAGATGAGAGCGTCTGCGAGATCATGCTCAGCTGTTTCCGGATATGCTTCGAAACAAGACTCACTGGTATGTCAATACAATTAATAATTAGTATCTATCATTGTAGTTTGCTTTATTTAGAGAATGCAGCATGGATCCCGGTAATGTTGTACATATTACGTCCAAACACGTGTTAAGCGCGGTCCTTAAACTATAATAATGATTAAATCATGTTGCTAGAGGATTCTAAGGTTTCTTTTCAACAGGTAAAGAACACTAATCATTGAAAATTATAATTAACCTGTCGATATTTTGACGTTGCAAAAGTGCTGCTTGGTAGTTTTTCTTTTGTAAATGTCTTAGATTTTTGTGAAAATCGGAAAGTAAGTTGATGATAGTCTCACTCTAAAAAAGCTGGGATTGTCCTCTACCTTCCCTTCCTTCTCTATCCTTAAGGATTTTCCCATGACGAGCAACAAAATAAAGCTTTCTTGAATAAATTGCTACGTATGTCGAGCACTACACTTGATTAGATTCCCACATAAATACTAACAATATCCTTCGATGAAGGCATCGAACCCAAGCACGTTGCATGGTGTCGGTTGCCCAGGAAACCCCCTATATCATTACACTATTCATGGATTCGACGCCAACTGCTAAAATAACCACACGACCCAGACATATCGGTCCCGTAATAATATGTTTGATATCTCTGCGTCTGTCACAAAGACTAAAATTTATTTAAACCTATCTGTAATTATCGTACTGTGGGGTAAACCCTCCTTTTTAGGGGAAAAACCTGGTGTCCCAACGCTGAATCACTTACCAGTTGGTTCTTTATCAAAATATGAAGTCTAGATTCCTTACAATGTTATAGTTTACCGTTTATCTTAGTTGTCTTAGTATATGAAGGAAAGTACACATTACTTCGAATAACCCACATTTTAGGCCAATAATTGAGATTGCAATCTGATGCACGCGAATCAGACAATTGAATCGCTGGGTGATACGACCTAAGTGAGTCTGCCCGTGACCATGATACCTGCAAAGGTGTCGAAACGTCGGGAACTAAAATCAAAAATTAAACCGCGATAAAATCCGTAAAAGTAGTTTCATTTCAATGTCTAACATTCGCGTAAACCTAAGAAATCACTAAGTTTCTTAATTATTTATGTGACATACTTAAAAGACCACAGTCTTCTCCTTTTGTGTCGAAAATTATTGCTCCTAAAATACATAATTACCTATTTTAATCAATTACTAATTATGGTACTAATCAAACTAAATAACTAAGAAAATCTACAAACTCAACTCAACCGAAATAAATTATTTTCGCAAAATATTTTAAAACGCAATTCAAAATGTTTTGTCCAAGCCCCATGAATCATTCCATCTCAAACATTTCGGACCCTCGTTATTTATTCACAGGAGAGATTAATTCGACATTCGGACTGCATAGGTGATAAAGTGAGATAGCAATGTCTGGCTCCAAATTACATGATCCCCCTGTACATCAGCGTGGGGAGAAGCGATCGATCATGCCAGACGAACTATGTAGTACCTAATAAAGCTTATAGACTCCCGTATTTACCTGGACCCTACGAGTCCTTTGTGAGTGCCCGTCTGGATAGATAATTAAATTTTAAGGGGCAGATTCGCTCAAGTGGTTTTTTATGATTTATTGCCAAATATTCTATTTGAATAGCAGTTTTTGGATTGGATCCTTGATTGTTAGATTTGATCTTTGCGTCTATATTGTGAATTTTGTCTCTTTTTGGTCTATGAGGTTGCTTGAGTTGTTAGATTGCGTTAGACTCAAACGCACAATAGGGATGTTTATTCTCCTCCCCAATATCGGCTACGTGATGCGATATCGACCAAGATTGTGTGATCCTCAATTGTTCTTATTTCCTGGTACAAAGTCAATGGTTTACTCTTTTCAGTAAAAAATATCAGTTATTACTGTAATAAATGTGTACTTAGACAATTTCTTTAAAACCCAGCTCAAATAGCGGTATCGTATTGTATCGAGATATTACGAATAAATTAAAAACAGATAAAATATTTAGCATAAACAAACTGTTAGGTCTGCCCTTAACAACTCACCCCTCGCGCTTTATAGAGTCTGCGCGTCGAAATTGATTTATGATACATAGGTATCTAGATTGAATAGGGCTGGGCTGAGCTGCGAGGCCGGGGGGTCCAACCCCTGCCACCCGGCCGCTGCACCGGGCCCCTGCACCCCGGCCAACGTTTGTGCTAGATTCAGTCGTTTCCGAAGCGTCCCTTTGTGCGGACTGTGTCGCGTGTGGTTCGCAGTTTTATTTTTGGTAAGTAATATTAATATCAGATATTGTTTCAGATTTCTTGTCGCCGTCGTGTTTTCTGTGGGCGTTGGGTGTTGGAGGAGTATCTTATTTCCTTTTGTTGACTTATCCTTTGTTTAGGATCTTTGTCTCGACGTCGGAGGAGTCTGGAGTCACTTATGTTGATAGATAGATGTTTTCTTGTACGATCTTGAAATAACCTTCTTTCATTACGTATTAGATGTTGTTTTAGGTAGGTAAAGAGGTTAATAATTACTGCCAATTAGGGGTAAATTTAGCTGATTTCCATTCTAGACCGAAGTGGTAGATTGCGTTAGTTTTATTATTAGGCTAATGTCTTTTGTTTCTCTTTGTCTTTATACTTTTGTAGGTATTCATGCATCTTAATTAAAATTATGCAATATATTGATACTTAATGATTATAGTTGATCGCTACGCGTTCGATGCACTCGGCGTGACCACGCCCGTCTCACCCCCCCCCGCCCCCGCCCCTCGCGTCTAATGGCGTCTGCTGCACATGCGTCCGCACTTTCGTACTTACCGAATAATGTAGTAGCTTATTAGGTACTAATTTGTGTATTGATTGCGATGCGAATATTTTACAAGATATTACCTACCTACACATAAAGAGCTTGTGTTGAGTCTGTTATTTTTAAATCGCTACTGTGTTTTGTTTTATTCGCAATTATTTATTTTGACTACCCGAATATTTTTGCATTTCTTTGTCCCATGTTCGTGATCGAACACGTAGCACGTTGCGTAGCGTTAGTTCGCATAGATGTACTGATAAGTCCGTATTTTGAGCACGCGGTCTCGAGGTTCGATTCCCTTTGTGTGTGTAGTTTTGTATCTTTTGTTTTCCATACTTCCCTCATCTATCTACGCATCTGTAGATAGAAAGATTTTAGCTTAAATATCCTTAATTATTTGAAGTAAACAATAACTCGGTACCTATTGATGAGTATTCGTTATTTTATTTTGAGATATATTTTCCAATGCACGATATATGATATATGCACGCGGCGTGCCGCGCCTTGGTTCGCTTACACCCACCCCCGCTCAACCCTGCCCTACCCCTCTCACCCCCTCTCAACCCTCACGGCGTCTGCTACTCATCAAACCACGTTTAAGTTACTAAACTTTTTAATGTATAGTTAGAATTCAATTCTTTCCATAGTTACGTTTTATCCTTTAGTAAAGTGCATAGAGTATTAATTCTATCTTAGGGCATGGGTCAGATGTACCTAAAAAACGAAAAAAATAAGAGCACTTATTTAACTAAATGTTTTTCTTGGATTTGTTGGTCCTATATCGAGGTTGAGCGTATAGCATCTTGCTTAGCGTCAAATTTCGTACTTAGGAGTTTGTCTATTGAGCACGTGGTCTTGGTGTTCGATTCTCTTTGTGTTTCTTACATCATTTGATCTATCTCTAAATAGGAACCTATCTTAGCACTACATGAATTATCTAATCAAATATGTCTCATCAAGTTATTATAATAGTTGGCTAGTAACATTTAGAAATAAAGCACGCGGCGAGACCACGCCCGGCCTCACCCCCGCTCACCCCTCTCAACCCGCGGCGTCTGTTGCACATGCGTCCGCACTTGTTGAAAATTGTAGTAGAACTTGTTAAGTACCGAATTTTTATTTGTAGTTTTTGAATTTAGTGTTATACTGATAATTGTCGCTGTCAATTAGTGTAATTTACAAGAGTGAATGATCGAGTCTATTTAAAATATTAATACAGTTAAACTTTTAATTTATTACGCGTACTTCTTTATCGATCGGTTACCCATATAAAGAAAACTTTCACAATTTTTTTTTGGATTTCTAAGTTCTATATCGGAGTTCGAACCGTATTCCGTGCTTAGCGTCAGTTCTTATATCTATGAGTCCGAACTTTTATCTCGAGATCTTGCAGTCGACTTTGTGTCTACTATCTTTTATTTCTCTTCTTAACCCTATTTCTACCTATATCTAGATGTGAAAAGTAATCCTTCATGCAATTTAAATAATTCAGATCGAATTATAACTAAAATAATTAATTAATATAAAATTGCAATTGGAAACTGCGCAAACCATGCACGCAGCGTGGCCACACCCTGTATCACCTCCCCTCACCTCCCTCCCCCCTCGATATCATGGCGTCTGTTTCACATCGCGTTCGTCCTGATGTTGCTTTTATACAAGTTTATTAGGTATCAGATTGATATGCAGACTTAAGAAGAGATTTTTGTTTAATATTACCCAAATTGTCGCTTTTTTTGTTTTAAACTACCTAGTCTCTAAGTAGTTTTTTACTTACTGATCTCGGTGGCGGTTAATTAGATATTAAAGTAAACTAAATGTTATTTTGTATTCTCATGTAAGTGGCTGTATTGTCTTTTTGGGAATAAATGATTTAAACCATGATTTTAGTTCTGCACAGTTACTAATAGTATAATTTAAAGAGCGCGTGAAGTAACAAGCCCATTAAGTTCAAGTAAAATTTTCAAAGATGTAACCTCTCATAATTTAAGTTCTTTTTTATTCATAACACGTAGCACACAGACTATCCAATAACGAGTGGATTTCTTTGTACCATGTCTGAATTGAAACTGTAGCATGTTGTTGAGGGTCAGTTTTACTGATAGCGATCCGTCTTTTGAGCACGAGTTCTTGAGGTTTGATACTCTCTACGTTTCTGTATCTAATTCATATTAAAATGGCGTTCTCTGCATTCGAGATAAATGTCCAGTAAAATTATTCAAATCGGGTATATGACTGAACATCTTGACTTATGAATATGTAACTCTTTCTATCTACATGGACATCATTTTATTGCTTTTGTACAATCTAAGTTGTTTAGTCAAATAATTCGGATTGCAAATATACCTATATGTATTGGTGAATAAGTAATAATTGGAAACTGCACGTTCCATGCACGCGGCCTGACCACACCCTGCCTCCCCCCCACTCATCGCGCCTCACCCCTCTCACACCCCCTCAATCTCGCGGCGTCTGGTGCACATCCCGTCCACCCTTAGGTACTGTACTGTATGTATTTATTAATTAATTTACTTATAAGGTACATGAGTATTATACATTCCCATTAATGTCAATGTTCTCTATCAGTGAAAATCAGTGTAAATTTGAAAGTTTATGCTACAAATATTATACACGCGAAAGTTGTTCCTCTTTCACTCGTAAAAAAACAGTGTACGGATTTAGACGAAACTTGTTAGTACCAGTGCTTGTTATTGCCAAGATTATCACACAGGTTAGTCCTTACCCCGATTTTATGTTTTCGTGTGGGATCATTTTCTATTTGTAGCGTTCGGGCCCGCAGGTAACATCAAGTCTGTTTGTAATCATAAGTCAGATCTTGTAAATTTAAACAAAATATTTAGCTCGGACACCCAAAAGAAAGCACCCACATCATACTCAGAAATCCTTCAATGTTTATTTAGAGATTTCTTTGTGTTTTTCCTTTTTTCCTTCACTTAGCTACCTTAATTATCTGTCTAAAGGAAGATATTGGCATACAACTTACATTTCCAAATCAAATTATTAACACAAAACTACATATATGTAACAATATTGTAGAGTACTTAATAATAATTGAAACCTACGCGTTCGAAGCACGCGGCGTGCTTACGCCCGGCTTCACCCGCACTCATCTCTCTCAACCCCCTCACCCCTCTCAATCCCCGCGGCGTCTGCTGCATATCGCGTACACACTTATGTAGTTAATGTATAGTTACATTACTTATTAGGGTCCGAACTATTATTTGGAATGAAAGTTTAGTAATACATTGATACTTAATACATCTTTCAATTAGTAAATTGAATAGTTTATATTTATACAGTATTTCGGATAAAGCTTTGAGTTCAATTTGAACAATTTCTCCAGTTCTTTTGTCTAATGTTCATAAACATAAAGAGTTTTCACTTTTAAATACATTTTGGATTTTTCGTCACATGTTGGGAATTTGACATCGAAGCTGTAGCACGTTGCGTATCGTCGGTTGCTATGTAGGTGTTACACACCACAATGCTACCCGCGCAGTCCACGTGGACTTGAATAAGTACTTGGATTTGATTTCGACTTGCGATATTGGTGACTCTTTCTTAGCTATGCATAGGTATCAAATACATACTCGTACATTACATTATAAGTTTCGAGTTTTTACAATTTTGATATCTGATCAATCATTCGCTCCTTTAACTTTTTCAAATAACTTAAAATACTTAGATAGAGTTGCAGATAAAATTATTTAGAAATTGATTTTCATTTGCAATATAAGCACTTTGCTTAGCTTGTGTGACTTCCAGTAGAGCCCCGAAAAATACGCGTAGCGTACCGTGAACGTTATAAAAATATACTCCTATATGAAAATTTAATAAATCGAGAAAATAATCACTGCTAGACAAATTACCTACAAGTACAAAAAAGCACTCACAACAACAAACCAGATTGATATTAATTCGTCCTTTAATAACAGCCACCCTCTACCCTTAGTCAAAGGCACCCTTCGTCTGCCTTTGACTAAGGACACAGGGGGTCGTTATTTGATTCGTAGACATATAATATCGAGTCAGGCTATTTACTTAGCTCAGGTACACAAGGGGAGCACTACCTACGCGGGAGGCTGGGAGTACCAATCCAGACGGCTGTATCGATTTTCCTCCTACCGACGCCCCCCACCCTACACCATTTTCACCCTCTGCGCAGCGTCGTGCGCATCTATTCTCGAGCCATATTAGGTCCGCGCCGCCCGGGACACGACCAGAGCTGCCTCAGCTATCATCGGGATCAGACGTGCCTTCTGCCTTGAGCTCTAGTTGGGCATTCCAATTTCAAGTCCTTTGTTCTCTTACACATTTAATTGTAAATTCAGTGGTTCATAATTTAAATAAAGCTGTTAGTTTAAATAGGTGCGTATTGTTATGAGGTTTAATCCCCATAATATTCAAGAATAATTTTAATATTTTTAATTTTATAATTTTTAATAGTTTTTGTGACTTTTTACTAATTCTTTATTCGTTTTCAGAGTTGCTTCGGAGGAACGCGGAACAATGTCTTCGAGATATGACGCAGTTGATCTTCATGCGGCTGCCGCAGTTCCCGCCGGAGGACAATGCTTCAGCGAGCTTCTCGACCGTCGGCCTGTCGCTAAAGAAAAGAGAAAAGACCAGCAAGAAGAAGAGTTTGACTAGCATTAACAGTAAGTGCATAGAATAAGTTTTTAGGGATTCATCGGGCTTGTGGTGCGGTGAGAGCGGCGGCGTGAATTTTTTTTGTATTTGTGAATTTTATAGGTGATTCCAAATGACTTTGAGGATGGCGAGCCAAGGGTGCAGAAATTCTACGATTTTTTTTACAATTTCTTGTTCAAACGTGCCAAAATATTTTTCTTGTCCATTTAACTCACTTGACTATAATTTTCATTTTATATCATTGATGATTATACTATTGTTAAAACTAATAATAATATTTTTTTTTACTTTAAATTTAATAGAAGTCGGAATTTTTTTATCTGCTTATCTGAACAAAATTTATAGTAGCACTTTTAAACGCAATTTCTCGTCGGTTCTTAATCATTAACTTTTCTATTCTTTTTATTACGCAAATTGAATATGTTGAAAAGGTTTTCTAAAAATAGATATCGATGTTTTCTTAGAAATTCCCGTGGGCGGGTTCGCCCACTCGAGTTTTATTCCAAATTAAGAAAAAAATACTTTCCTTCTTCCAACAATTTCTGAACATTAATCGTTAGTAATACTGCCGTTTTGAGTAGCTTTTACCAGAATTTAACCACGTAGCTGTCCTATTTTAAATCAAATTACTATTAACACGTCTTTTTGAGTAATGAGTTTTAACATTATTTGGAAGGTCTTTCGGGCAAAGCTTTCGTTTTATTGTATTTCAATATGCATATGTCTAGGTAGTGATCAATACTGCGTGCGCAGCCCCTCGCTCCCCTGCTCTTTCGCGCTAATTGACCCCTGGTATTTGCGTTTGCAAGTACTAGGGGAAACATTTTGAAATCGTATCGTAATTAATTTGATCCGCCGTCAGCCACATGTTTATATGAACAACCCTTTTCGTTGGTTCATCAATTAGTACTTGCTATGCTTGCGATGCCAGTTACTTCTTATATGTGTTTTCCTTCGGTCTATCGCGCCCATATTTTCGCTTCGCTATCCGACCCTGCCTATAATTCCTTGTTCGACGTGTCGCGTTTAGTTTTCCTCTCGCTCGCGCTCAGACAAATGCTCTTTTAAATCTCCCTGCTGCTCTCCGCTCATTCCTCGCTTAGCTCTTTAGCCTTGTTAATTTTGCCTAGCTCACCGGTGTGCTCGCCCAATATTAATTTCCATATCACAACCCCCTCCCGACATAATTCCGCTGCTAACCGACCACACCCTATATGTCCCTTCTCTGCTGGGAACACATCTCATTTCAACTCTTGCTCCGCTACGTTTCCTCGTTTCTCTTAGCTTGCCGACCACGCCTAAATAACCCTCACTCTATGGGAAGCTCTGCCCCCGCCACCCTTTAGCACATCGTCATTTTGCTTGCTGACCACCCCTTCAATTTCCCATTACATGTGATCAAAGCCCACACAACTCTGATTCCGTACGTAATCCTACCCCTAATTACATTACCCCTCTATTGCCCCTCTCCCTATTGTATCCAATTTCGATCCCGTCCCGTCTCCGTCCCCCGACCCCGCCACTTATTTCTCGCTTCACTCATCTTCCTTCCGGATGCCTAGTTTCCTCGCTCCGCTCGTTCCTCTTTTGCACCAGCCCGATCCACATCTCTCTCACCCCTTTTCGCTTAGGTTTACTCACTCCTCTAGCTCCCCCTTCCACCCACTGAGTTCATTCGCTGCACTCGTTGCTCTCCTGCATCCTCGTTATATACGTCCCTTTAACCCCCCACCCCTCTACCCCGCCTTCAGTTCCGCGAGCCTCCCCTGTTACTTTCCTGCTTCCACTCACCCCCTTACCCCTGGCTTGCATAGCAACGTTCGGATCGCATCGACGCGCTCACTGGCCACACCTTAACGCATTCAGTGCGCATGACATTCCGAAATGCTTGCATTGATCACTCGAGCACTCGTGTTACCTTTATACATTTTCATAAGCACTTGGCTCATTCTATTATTAAGTAATGTATGTTAAGCTAATAAGGAACAAATTATTTCGTTACTATCATTATGAAAAGATCTATTCGGGCGATATGAATGCCTATTCTGTGCTTAAACATAAATAAGAATAAATTTACGAATTGCGCATTAAATCGTATCATAACAAAGAATTTTAATCTTTTAGTTTGCTTTTGTTTAAATTAATAAAAAACATTGTTCTGATTTAGAGTGCTTGATGGATTAATTATAACGTGATGTCATAAGTCACACAGCCTTCCTGCATAACGATCTAACAATGAAATAATTTTTCAATTCGGATTAGTGATTTCTAAGATAAACGCGTTCAAACAATCGATCAAAAAAAGTCTGCAGCTTAATAATATTATTATAAATTAGCTGATGCCGCGACTTAGCCCGTGTGTCTATGACATAACATAATACATAAGTATATACATAGGTATAAGGTACGATTTAAAAAAATATTTAAACGACCGGCCTCTTCCGCGAGCAACAATAATTATTTTGCTTCGGAGTTTTTAGAAAACAGTGAAATCTAAGATATTCTCTGGAATAAAATTATGTTAAGGACATCTTGGTTCATAATTAAAAACTTGTAACGCTTAACGTAATTATTTTGATAAGGATTAATGATTGACGTTGATTAGTGTAATTATTATCGATAAATATCGTCACCTTTAAAGATGAACGAATTCTGTCGCGAATTTTCAGAGAAGAAGTTCCAGAAAAAAGTTTGAAGTAAAAGAATATGATACACAATTCCGTCACAATTAGTACGTAATTTAAACTTTTTTTTAATATTTCTTATTGCTGCTCTTCTCCTATTGATGATAGCGTGATAGTATAAAAAAAACCTATAGCATTCCTCAATAAATAGGCAGTCTAGCTCAACTCTAGTTTTTGTGATGATTGAGTTAGTTACCTTTCTAGACCTTGTCAAATAACACAAGTAAGAAATGTAAGATGACATTAAAATAAATTTTACTTTAATAATATTACATTTGAAGGCTTTGTACGGAACCGTACATTATTTTAATTATTCACGCCCGCGCGTTCTGAACGCAGGTTTTGTGATACTGCAAACAATTTTGAATGTGTCTTTTATATCGAATTATAAATCAATGTAAATCCAGCATTCAACCCTCGCAGTTTTTATTTCTATATTTTCTTAGAAATAAGCCTATCGTACTTATACATCATCAAATTTATAGAAAACGAAATAAACACTTTACAAACACCTGTTGCCTTGCAAATCTTTTTTTTTTTGGTGACGTTAACTTTTGTTATAAGCGCTATTGACAGCAAGCCCTTACCTTTGATGCCCGACCGATGCGTCAACAAATATTTCGAGTATTTCTAATATTGGCATAAAGAAGCAAAAAAATATTTGCACTCCACAGTGTAGGCAATTATTAAAATCTCTGTCAGATATAATGCAATCAATCATTTAACAAAATAAAACAGATGTTTATGGACATCTGTTTTATTCATATAAAGAAAAATATTTAAAAATGTTTTTTTTACGAACAAGATTATATTTTTACTTGTTTAATAACAAAACATGGGCAGGGTAGCGTCGTTTAATTGCGGAGTTGCTATGGTTACCTTCTAACCTGGTACTATACGGGATCAAAGTACTCGTCAATACGAATCAAACAACCCCAAGCTTGATGGGTTTGTATCGTTTTATTGCGGAACACCTATGGAAAACTTCCCAGTCTTCCAACTCCTGCATTAGGTCATCATAAAACTATTATTGTTACATTTGTTAGGTATACGGCATGTAAAACATCTGTTTGATTGGAAATCGGGAAATGTGTCAAATTCGTTTTACGAGGAAATAGGTTTAGGAACAAATAGTATAGTATTGTTATACTCGAGCATTTCGTCTATATAATGACAACGACGGCTATCCAAATGTATTCTGGAGAGGAGGCGCCGGTACTTGTGGGTAACCAACTGCCTCTCCGTTTCAAAAATTATGTGTTGAGTATGTCTTGATAGCCATACCCCACGCGCCGTCTCCGGTGCGTGTGCCATCTAAGCGGCAAACACCCTTTTTGATAAGAGCCGGTATCGGTCGCACCTTATATAGTCGGCCGCGTAACGAAACCATAGCGCGATTCAGGATTGTGTAACATCGCCATCTATTGAGGCGCATGGAAAACTTATTGCAGTAGTAGCCTCGACGTAGACGTTTATTTTCTCTTGCTCGTTGTTATTTTTTATTGTATTATTGTTGTCTTTTAATGGAAAATAATTTCTGGGTAATCAATAATATTAAATAAATTGTTGTTTATCGATAATTAATGTTTTATTTACGTTTAAATAATAGTAATCCTGCATTGTTGAGCTTAAATTAACTGTTTAACAAATGTTTCATTATAATTTGTTGTTTTTATTGACAATAGTATTATTATATTGTTTTATTTAATGATTTTAAAAGCACTTTGAAGAACTTCTATTTTATTTTTCACATATCTTTTTTTTTTCTGTTTCATGGCAGTGGAATTAAGTGTACATGTATAGGTACTACAGGCACTATTCTTCTACAAATAAAACATTTGACGTACACCATTATTGGTTGTTTCATTGTTTTCATTTCAGTTTTTATAGTTTTTTGAAAAAGTTTTATAAAAATTACATATAAATATTTCGTCAAGGATGTGTATAGCCACAAATTATTCTAACAATTTACTTTTTACAGACTGCTAATTTTCAATGTTTTATTTCCAATCATACTAATTATTCTCAAATGATGTTCGCCTTTCAAATATTTTCATTTACCTTACATTTTATGTTAATCCTGTTTCAGGCGCTACAAGTACTTTGGAAAGGAAGTCGTCAATTAGTGAACAGCCCACGACTCCCGCCGCGGAGTTGGAAGCTGATGCTGATGCAAGCAAAACTGACCTCAGACACAGGTAACACCACATTTGTGGTACTTAAAGATAAAGAATCATTTGACATTTCAATTAGATATTAGTTAGACTTTGTCTTAGATATTTGAGAAATAAAAAAAAAACATTTATTTTTATGGATTGTTTCTATAACTATAAATATAGATTCATTTGACTTTTTTGAAGATTTTCAAGATTTTAGTTTGAAAATTTTCAAGATTAAATATTAGAATATTCGTATAAACACCTCTTTTTATAAAGTGTTTTATACAACTACAATCATGGTATTTCTTTTATAACTTTGTTTTTTTAGTCGAACATGAATTATTTTCTTTGTTTTTATTTATTAATTGTTATTTTGATAAAACTACTACAATTACATTATACTGCTTCCTCAAATAAAACATATATATTTCGCTATCTAACTCTATTTAATTATTTTAACAGTCAAGACAAACACCTTCTAAACGAAGCCGAGATAACAATAGAACCGGTCGACTCAGTAAAGAGTCCGGTCAAGAAACATGGCCGCCATTCGTCCATGGACCTGGCGGCCAACGGGAACACGTCCATCACGCAGCTGCTGGAGAAGTGCGTCAGCGCCGACAGTGCTGACGAAAAGGTGGAGCCCGCTGAAGAAGCGGAGAAGACTGACGAAGTTAAGGAGGTGGAGAAGGAAGGTGGGTGCTGATAGATGTTCTTTTTAGATTAGGTTATTTGCTTAGAACTTGGCATGGTATGGGAAGTGAATGATGAGAAGTTTTTTATTGTTTTAATATTGGCTAGAAAAGTTGAAGATTTCTGGTGCTGTTTTTTTTATTTTTATTTAATGAACGATTTTTGAATGATGAGAAAGAACTAAGTATCTTATATATAATTTATTAGGCATATTTTTTTTAATAAGTATTTTTTTTTCAGCAATAATACCGTTTCTGACTTGCGTAACTTCAAGGAGTGTTTATTGTTTTAGTAATCGAAGCTCCGGTCCCGGAGCCAGAGAGCATAGAACCTACGACACCGGAACCAATTACCGAAGACCTGAGCGACAAGCCAGCGGAGTACGTCAACCACCGCGGCATCAGGTTCACGCCGCAGGAGGACGCCAACCTGCAGCCGTACGGGCTGGTCTGCGTCAGGGAGCTGTTCAGGTCAGTACCTTGGAATATAGGCTGATTGGAGGACAGCCGTATTTTATGTAGCATAGTATACTCTTCACACCATAACATGTGAACCAGATAGTCGAGTGGAATTAGTCAACACGCCAAGCCCATAATGCGTGATGCGTCGGAGGTTCGATCCTCGCGCAGTCAGTGACACAAGCGTTTATGTAATCCTCTAAAGCTCGCTCTGAGAGTGTTCTCCCTCGCCGCGCCGTAAGAATTCTGTAGTGGTTTTTTTAAAAAGGCACATGTACTGATTTATTTCGACACTCGTTTAATATTATCTTCGATAACTTAATAAACAAATTGAGCCTATACTCTTGTTCTACTTACATCATTTTAAATGCATATTAGAACAAAACAGCCTACTGTCTCCTGTCCAGCTTTCATTAACAACTTCGCTAATAAGCCAGTCCACATTTCCACCTTCAATCAATCAACCCAGCCTATCGCAGTCCACTGCTGGACATAGAGATCATCATTCCCAACTTGTGTAACTTTTGAACACTTTCTAAAACCCGTATTTCTCCACCAGGTTCCTGATCTCGCTGTGCAATCCACTGGACAGTCAGAACACGTCTGGTATGGTGCACCTAGGCCTGTCTCTAGTGGGCACAGCCCTAGAGGTGTCCGCTGACCAGCTGGCAAAGTACCCATCCCTGTTATACCTGGTCAAAGACCCGCTCTGCAGAAACCTATTGAGTGTAAGTACCTATGTTTATGTTTTTGATTTTCTGTGTGTTTTTAGGAGTTTCTTTGATATAGTGTGGGCCTTTGGAAATGAGATAAGCGTTTTGAAAGGCAATTTTTGTAATTGCATTTTTGACTTGTAATTTTTCGGATTAGAGGGTAGGATTGTACCTGCGCCGCGTGAGCACCAAGTCAGATAGGTGCATTAACACAGGTCCACTGTTAAACCAAATAAAGCCGAACACATATGTACTACACACCAAATCTTCTCTGTGGGTCCAGATTGAATGATCAATTTAACTTAAAAATTACAAAACTTGTATACATATTCCACAAAATTATCCTTAAATTGCGATATGTGAGAAAGTTGTGGTATACATATTATGACATCAATTTCAAAGACCTGATGTTGATAGTTGTAATTTAACTTATCTCAATAATTTACAGTTACATGTTTGTAAAGTTTGTTTACTGTATCGCAAGTATGTTTGGAAAGATAATTAAAAATTGTTCTTTTGTAGAGTTCATATTGTTCATTAAAATTAGTTTAAATATTTTTACTATTGTTGTTGCCTGCGGTTTCTCTTGCATTTACACCAGAACTATTATTAATCATTCAGATTTGGAGATTCAACATTTTCTAAAACAAATTCAATGAAAAACGATTTAATAGTTAACCTTAGTATTTGCTAAGACAGCCCAAATTGCACGGGAAACCAAAGCAGCAATTCTCTTTAGGAAATTATGCAGGATTAACCTGGACTACGGACAATTGGAGATGAAGACAACATAAAGATACCAGGTCGTCATCCCTCACAGGATGTAACTTGTCTTAGATTTCATGAGTCACGTCCTGTGAGGGGTGGAGGGCTGGCCATCTACAGGCATCGACTCCTGGAAGAACGTCTAAAGATATACTTTCTAAGATTTTAAATAGTCTTTGTCTTATTCATTCATTTCATAGTTTTGGCTAAGAAGGGGGAGTTTCAGTTAAATGATGCGCTGGTTAAACAAGAGTGAATACCGGTTAATTAAAAAAACAGTTCCGTATAAAAATATTCTGTTTAGTTCTGCTAGTCCATAAATGGAATGTTTGTAAACTTTCTGCCACATTAGCTTGGTCAATGTCATAGATCAATCCACGCGATTTCACATAACAATAGTCAGATTTTCTATTGAAAAATTTAATCATTAAATGTTATTATAACAACTTTCGTGACGAGTATTTATAATTATTTATTTAATAACGGTTTACTCACGTCAGTTCAACACAAAACGAATGACCTTAGTTTACATAGAATTAGAAAATTTCACATAGGTATCTCTGTCTTTAGTAGGTTCAGAACTCGAACCTCGTGTATACAAATCACAATTTCACACTGAGAGGTCCCCTGGTTTCGCCTATAAGATTCTCATAAAACCACGCTTTTTAAAGTAAACTTTAATAGTATTAATTAGGGTTGAAAATTTTGTAACGTACCCTGTCTGTGTCTAGCGCAAACGGCAAATTTTTTTTGACTGTTTTAAAGTTGTATAGAGGACAGGCAAGCAGCGATCAAATAAGTATTATACGCAAGGCCCAATCGCTCGCTACAGCACTCGGCCTGTATCGGAGATTGGGTCTTGGGTTTGGTACTTAAGACGTCGAGCTGACATCATTCCTTGGAAGATCCTTAATGGTACTTTGCGACATCATATCTTATGTGTGATTTAATTAAGTTTTCAATTTGTATGTGAATTGCCTTGATAATTATACTCTTCTTTCGATGTACTTTGTATTGAATTTCAGAAGAATTAAGCTAATATCAAGTATGTGTTTTTTTGCTATAGTTTTCTTTTTTTAAATACAAATGTCAATTTATTTATATTTATATAGTTTTTGTATAAAGAGTGATATGTGATCTTTTTAACTTTATTCTTGTATTGTTATTCATTATTACGAAGCTGATAAAGAGTTATACATTTAATACATTTAGAGTTAATATAGTATACCGCAACTTTCACACAACGCCATCTAGTCTCAAACTAACCTATGCTTGTATTATGATGAGTTGACAACTGACAAACAAACCTTTTTTTTTTAAATACATACATATAATGGATTACACTTGGACACAGAATACATTTTCATTACAAAAACATTTGTCTTGAAGGTTGGGATCAACCCAACGTCGTCCAATGTATCCACCAGACCAGATCTAAGAACAACACACTGAGCAATACAGAAAATATTGATTTATTTTAGAAGGAAACTAACGGGTGTTTTAATTACAGTTACTGAGCACGGAGAGGATATCAATATTCGCGCTCGATCTCCAAGTATCATTCCTGCTCTTCGAAGCACTCCGTACCCATCTTAAGTTTCAAATGGAAGCTTTCTACAAGAAGATCATAGAAATCATATCAGCTGACACGACGAAGGCTATTTACGAGTTGAAAGAGATCCACCATCTTGCGCTCGAAAGCCTCGCACAGATGTTCAGGATACCAGGACTCTGTGCAGAAATATACCTCAACTATGACTGTGACGTGTACTGTATGGACATATTCGAAGAACTCACGAAACTACTGTCCAAAAACGTCGTCTCCTCAACAGCGTACAACATCCATTCCCTATCTTTAGAAGCCTTAATGACAATAATCGAAGCAATCGAAATGAGCTGCAACCAAAACAAAGAAGTGAAAGCCGAAATAGAAATACCGAATGGGGAAGACGAGAAAGAGAGGGACGCTCGAGGCGGGCACGTGTCGCTGGAGCTGGGCGGGCTGGACGACGTGTCCGTGGTGAGCGACCACGTGACCCACGACATCAGCCAGTACTTCGGCTGCGGGAGGACCGGCAGGCACAAGCCCTCCGCCGACCTGCCGTCCGAAGCCGAGCTCGACAACATCAAGAACATGAAAAAGGTAAGACTTCGTTTTTTTCAATATGATTAAGTTGGTACTGTACATGTTATAAGGTTTGGTTTCTTTGCGAATTGTCTTTTCTTTTAATATCAGTCTTTTGTATGTTTTTCCTCTGAAAAATTTTGCGGTGTGTCTTTTTTAGGTCAACATTTTTTATGTGTGTACACTTTTCAGGTATATTTATGTAAACTGATGTGTCTTTATATATTGTATAATCTGTTGTTGTATTTATGTAAGATGTGTAAAAACATGTATGTTGTTAATCGTTTATCTTCAGGTACTTTCTAACTGCAGCTGCAATATTGATCTAGCGGACAGTCTTGAGAGCATTTCACGCATCTGGAATACTCTCAAGAGTGTTCTCTAGATCACAGTCATCGGGCGACACGTCTTGAGGAACTTGCAACTAAATAGTCATACTTATTTTTAGCTGAACCATGTTATGTGTGTACATTTTTCACGTTCATGTATGTCATATATAAACTGATCTGGTTGTTTATATTGTATAGTCTGTTTTTGAGATTATGTATGTCAAAACATGTGTCTTGTAAATCATTTATTTTCAGGTATGTTTTTATTGGTACTCAATTTAAATATTATATTAATAAATATGTATATTTAGGTAATTTAGGTACTTTCTAACTGCAGCTGCAATATTGATCTAGCGGACAGTCTTGAGAGCATTTCACGCATCTGGAATACTCTCAAGAGTGTTCTCTAGATCACAGTCATCGGGCGACACGTCTTCAGGAACTTGTAACAAATATGGCTGATAAACTGATGTGGTTATATATATTGTATCTATAATTTGTTTTTGTATGTTGTTCATCATTTATATTCGGGTATATTTCTAATGGTACCTGGTCTTCTCAATTTTTCAATGTTATATTATCTGTGTAAATAATTAAATATGTATATTTAGGTACCTTCTAACTGCAGCTGCGATATTGATCTAGCGGACAGTCTTGAGAGCATTTCACGCATCTGGAATACTCTCAAGAGTGTTCTTTAGATCACATTCATCGGGCAACACGTCTTGAAGAACTTGTAACAAATATGGCTGATAAACTGATGTGGTTATATATATTGTATAATTCCTTTTTTTATGTTGTTCATCATTTACATTCGGGTATTTTTCTAATGGTTCGCAATTATTCAATGTTATATTAATAAATATATTTATTTAGGTTCTTCCTCACTGCACCTGCAATCCTGATCTAGCGGACAGTCTTGAGAGCATTTCACGCATCAGAAATACTCTCAAGAGTGTTCTTTAGATCACAGTCATCGGGCAACAACTCTTGAAGAACTTGTAACAAATATGGCTGATAAACTGATGTGCTTATTCATGTTGTATAATTTGTTCTTATTGGTACAAAATGTTCTAATGTTACTAAATACATATGTTCATTTAGGTTCTTCGTCACTGCAGCTGCAATACTGATCTAGCGGACAGTCTTGAGAGCATTTCACGCATCAGAAATACTCTCAAGAGTGTTCTTTAGATCACAATCATCGGGCAACAACTCTTGAGGAATTTGCAACTAAACTTATTTTTAGCTGAACCATTTTATGTGTGTACATTTTTCACGTTCATGTATGTCATGTATAAACTGATCTGGTTGTTTATAATGTATAGTCTGTTTTTGAGATTATGTATGTAAAAACATGTGTCTTGTTAATAATTTATTTTCAGGTATGTTTTTATTGCTACTCAATTTTTCAATGTTATATTAATAAATATATTTATTTAGGTACTTTCTAACTGCAGCTGCAATACTGATCTAGCGGACAGTCTTGAGAGCATTTCACGCATCTGGAATACTCTCAAGAGTGTTCTCTAGATCACAGTCATCGGGCGACACGTTGTAGCTGATAAACTGATGTTCCGTTTATTCATGTTGTGTAATTTGTGTTATTGTGGTTATTCTATGAGTGTTGATGGTTTTTGTGTATGTGTACTTCTGTGTTGTGCTACCTTCATATGCCACTGAATATTTATTACAGCAGTTTTCCTTTGAAAACTGGTTTGAGACCTTGTTTTACGAAAAACATTCTTTAGAAATTTCTTGAGAGCGCTAGTTGTTTTAAGTCTGGTCATTCTTCTTCGATATTTTTCGGTTTTGATGGTTGTTTTAGTTTTATGTTGTAACTTAAGCGTGTCTTATAAATTGTTTCAATGCTGTCATGTCTGTCCTCTTAGATTAAATGGCCGTCCCTCATCAACAGCTATATATAGAGTTGAAGACTGCTATCTTAAGTTCTCCAGGCGTCTTATTGAAGCTAACATTTCATCGTCGGCTGCATGCTAACTTCAATAATACGTCCGGGGCGCTGAAGATATTCCTCAAGGAGAAGATTGTTATACTTTGCTGAAGAAACTTCTTCCCCGTGAAGAACCGAAGACTGCTGTCTTTAGTTCTCCGGGCGTCTTATTGAAGCTAACATTTCATCGTCGGCTGCATGCTAACTTCAATAATACGTCCGGGGCGCTGAAGGTATTCCTCAAGAAGAAGGTTATTATACTTTGCTGAAGAAACTTCTTCCCCGTGAAGAACCGAAGACTGCTGTCTTTAGTTCTCCGGGCGTCTTATTGAAGCTAACATTTTCAGTGTGTCTTGGTTGCTAACTTCAATAATACGTCCGGAGCGCTGAAGGTTTTCTACTAGAAGAAATGAAGACCAGACCAATACGCGGTACATGTTTTAAAGCCAACCTACAGGATCAAAATCTAAAATATTTTTTACAAGTTACTTCCACACCAAGCCGGTTTCTTTAGTTCTTTGACCGTCTTATTGAAGATAACAGTGTCTTGTATATATGCTAACTTCAATAATACGGCTGGAGCGCTAAAGGTAGTCTTCTAGAAGAATAATACATTCATGCTGTCTTTATTAATATCTTGTTTTTTTTTTGTACGGCTTTCTTCGTTGGCTAATATGATAATTTTGATGTTTAATGTTTTCAAAAGAGTAGGTTCTCATGAGAAGCTGATCCCCCGCTTTGAAGAATTGAAGGCTTTAGTTCTCCAGGCGTCTTATTGAAGCTAACATTTTCAGTGTGTCTTGGTTGCTAACTTCAATAATACGTCCGGAGCGCTGAAGGTTTTCTACTAGAAGATTAACGATAGCAGAATGTTCCCGAAGAAGAAACTTTGGATACAGAATCAGAAGCATCCAGAAGACTACTGTCTTTAGTTCTCCGGGCGTCTTGTTGACGATAGCATTTTTCAGTGTGTCTTGGTTGCTAACTTCAATAATACGTCCGGGGCGCTAAGGTGTTCTTCTTGATAAAAACAGGGATGAAATAGTTAATTGTCTTTAATAATAAGTTAAAAGACTTATTTAAAGGACTGCGGCTTAAGTGGCAATTTTTGTCGTGATTGATGATTGTTTTTTATTGTGTATGTTTTCAGAAAAACGTAAATTCACAGACTATCAAGAATATGAACTACTGAAGACTGCTGTCTGCTGTCTTTAGTTCTCCAGGCGTCTTATTGAAGCTAACATTTTCAGTGTGTCTTGGTTGCTAACTTCAATAATACGTCCGGAGCGCTGAAGGTTTACTTCCAAAAGAACGACAGATGAAGCGAACAGTTTGACATCTTTAACAATAAAACCTCACGAATTACCTCCGTTTAAGCAGTATTTTTTTTCAAATATTTAAGTGTTTCTTTGCTTTACCATGTATGTATGTTTTCGGATAATTTTAGTTTTGATTTTCCTAGCTAGGTCCAAAAGATGATTTTCTCCATTGGTGGCTGACCTGTCTTTTGTGCTCTGGACGTCTTGTTGGAGATAACAGTTGCCGTATGTTTTGCTTGCTAACTTCAATAATACGTCCGAAGCGCTAAAGGTTTTCAACTAGAAGAATAAACAACAGATGAAGTTATTTTTCTATATCAGTGTTAATAATTTGCTTAAGAATTTGATGTAATGATTACAGGATAAGCAATTCGAAAATAACGTGCTGTTAGCTGGATACAGCACTGTGAAGAGTGTTATCTTTAATTCTCCGGGCGTCTTATTGAAGTTAACAATTTTGTGTGATTTTGATGCTAACTTCAATAATCTGTCGGGGGCGTTAAGCCTTTCTGCCTGAAGAATTACAACAGCTCAAGAAGTTTTACGGCTTATTCTCGATTAATAACACTTGTTGTTATTCTCTAGCTTCCCATTGAAATAGTATTCAAATACTACCTAGCACGAACAACGAAACAAAAAAAAAACAACTAGAATAATGACTTTTGATTGTAGTACAAGAGTACCTGGTATTTGAACGTTGTCGTTATTTAAAACACTTCTGTTTAACACTTAATTTTTCAGCCTCATTTTGTTCATCAGAAAAGAATAACCGTGTCGCCATGAAGATCTAATGACTTGAGTTCTCCGGGCGACTTATTGAAGCTAACATTTCATTATTGGCTGCATGCTAACTTCAATAATACGTCCGGGGCGCTGAAGGTATTCCTCAAGGAGAAGATCGTTATACTTTGCTCAAGAAACTTCTTCCCCGTGAAGAACCGAAGACTGCTGTCTTTAGTTCTCCAGGCGTCTTATTGAAGCTAACATTTCATCATAGGCTGCATGCTAACTTCAATAATACGTCCGGGGCGCTGAAGCTATTCCTCAAGGAGAAGATTGTTATACTTTGCTGAAGAAACTTCTTCCCTGTGAAGAACCGAAGACTGCTGTTTTAGTTCTCCAGGCGTCTTATTGAAGCTAACATTTTCAGTGTGTCTTGGTTGCTAACTTCAATAATACGTCCGGAGCGCTAAAGATTTTTCTGCTAGAAGAATCACAATAGATGCAGATAACTCAAATCAATGTTTACGTGATTTTCGTTTTTTGTATTTTAATGTGTAACTTTTCAATGGTTTCCTTCATCGAAGTTCTATATTTTTGCAAAAGCATAATATCAGGGTTCTTGGTAGGTGTTTATTTATTTGAGAATCACCTTATCAATCAATCAAAGCTTGCGCTTATCTAACGACTTATATGTGTTGTACTGATGTCGATCCTTGTTCTTGACATGCAGTGGGTGACGCAAGGCACGGAGATGTTCAACCAGAAGCCGGAGCGCGGCATCGAGTTCCTGCAGGAGCACGGGGTGCTGACCACGCCGCTAGACCCGCACGAAGTTGCCATCTTCCTCAGGGAAAACCCGGATCTGGACAAGAAAATGATTGGTGAGTTTCTTTGCCTAAATTGTTTAGATTCCTAGCTTTAAGTTCAATGGTTTTTGTAAACTTTCGTAAAAAAACTAAATTTGAATATACTTTATTGTACACCATGGAATTGCAGCAGTGATTCTTAATACATATAATGTGATGGCAAACAATGGCGGTCTTATTTAAACTATTTCTTTCATTGACCTTTTAATATTTGTAGTAAGTTCCAACCGGGTAGGTTTCATTCATAGATTTAACAATATTAAAAAGGTATATAATATGTTAAGGGTATATATATATCTATTATGACAACAATTTCTTCTACATAAATATTAAATAGTATAGTTTTGAATTAAATTTTTGGTTTGACTAGAAAGTTTCTCGTTAATTCGATGTGAACTTATTTCTCACCATCTTGTTTCACCAGGTGAATATATCTGCAAGCGCTCGTCTCGCGGTGAGGACGAGGACGGTGGACCCTCAGTCCTGGGCGCCTTCGCAGACAGCTTCGACTACGCCGGCTTGAGGATAGACCAGGCTCTGCGACTGTACTTGGAGACATTCAGACTTCCCGGAGAAGCACCACTCATCTTCCTCGTTATGGAGCGATTCGCTGAACGGTGGCATGTGAGTAATAGTTTGATGGTTTTCCGCCGAATTACATATCTCTTTTTTGCTTTTTCTAATCTCTTATCAGTTGACAAATACTATGCGTATGCTCCTACGATTTTCTTTAACTATGGGTTATGTAGACATTTAGCTCATAATAAAAAAGAAATAAATAAGAGATTGATTCTTTACTTAGATTTCTCGCCCACACATGGAAATAGTTTCTTATTGAAAGTACAGTATTTTCATATAACTTTCGTTGTGTCTCCCACAGAGCACGAATGGAGAGCCATTCGCGAACACTGACGCGGCCTTCCGGCTGGCCTACTCCGTGATCATGCTGAACATGGACCAGCACAACCACAACGCCAAGAAACTCAACGTACCCATGACGGTTGAGGACTTTGTCAAGAACCTCAGGGGGCTGAATGGCTCTGAGGACTTCGATCAAAGTATGCTTGAAGCTATATTCCATTCTATCAAGTGAGTTGGGTTTTTTTTATTGTTTGTGCTGCGTATCTATCGGGTTTCAAAGATTGGTTAAGTTTTGTGAAGTAATATAAAATTATATCAGATATAGTTTTGCAATTATACTGGAAAAAGATAACTTATTTAGTTAGTGATAAGCCGAAATATTGAATTTTGCAGTTTTAGTTTTGTCTTTATTGAAATTATTAATTCATCGTAACTATATGTCATTTGTGAAACTAGTGGCTACTAATAGGTTAATTTTGACCATTTCACTGACCCCTGAGTTATATATGATTTTTTTCTTGTTTGACTATAATACCTATTGGTACAGCGAAGTTGTTAGCATAATAAATACTGTTTAAACAATAATTCGATGATTGACCTTTTCACTTTCTCCTAGGAACGAAGAAATGGTGATGCCAGCAGAACGTACCGGCCTCGTACGTGAAGCCTACCTGTGGCGCGTGCTGCAGCGGCGTGGCGCAGGTAACGGCGCCCGCTACCGCGCGGTGCCCGCCCACCACCAGCACCACGCCAGGCTGTTCACCGTCGCCTGCCCGCCCACCGTAAGTACCCTATACCAACACCGTATATCCCACCAATATAACTTACTTATGTTCGTTTTCACCATTACCTAAACAGTCACGTTAGTAAGTGTTCGGGAACCTTCAAACGGTCCCTCTATCTAAATTCTGTTTCACCATGCTATATATGCAACGTGGGGGCGTCTGGGATCAAGTCTAGAACCTCTGGACTACGGGATCGGGATTACACATGAGCATTCGTCGATGGATAAATCTCAAGAGTTGAAGACATCGAGATCAAGATAAGACAATCCCTATCCCGGAGGCGACTTTGATTTAATCCTTCAGTTTATAGCAACGATTAAATCAAAATCGTCTGCGGTGTGGTGGACTATACAACATAGACACACAAGAAACAGACATAGAGCGGCAAGGATATGAAGACCACATAACTGGACTTTGTTTAATTTCTATAATAAATGATTGATGAACTTTGTGCTAGTCTGAACGTGGCTTTCGGGCCTGTAAACGTGTTTGACGTATCCCAATATTTCAGTTAACGGTATTGCACTTGTTCGATTGTATTTTATTATTGTTTTTAGCCCCCGACGCAAAAATGACGGGGTGTTATAACGAATTGACTTTTTTTGAGGAAATGTCACTTTATTTCGTTTTAGCGTGATTTTGTGGCGTAAATATTCTGATAATCCTTACTTATCTGAATCTTTGCGTAAGTGTGAATGGGTCTTGCTGAAGGATCTATGTCACACCATAATTCATACCTTTTGTCATCCAACTGCTGGGCATATGTCTTCCCTTTTTCGTCCTGTGCCTGCCACATTCAGGCTCGACCCGAGACCTTAACTATATTACGTCTTGCTATATTTCCTTATGGAAAAACCTGCGCTGTCTTGTGTTATTCTTCTTTTTAGCATGTTCTGGGTCCACTGTGATTACTTATAATTGAGTATTCTAAAATATGTCTAATGTTTTTATTGATATTGATGTGTATAAGTTTCAGTATTACCGTGATAAGGGCGGTCAAGATTGTTTTTTTTGTGTGGAAATAATTATATCTCTTAAATATATTAACTGTATCTCCTTTTCCTTTCGTATTAAGCAGTGCTTTGTTAATTTCTTATTCATTGAACCAGCAAAACTTATACATTGTAGATCTAGACTAAATCTGATGATTCCCCAGGTGACGGCACTATCAGCTGCCTTCGAGCGCGCATCACCACCTACCGTCGAGGAGTTGGAAACCAACAAGTCCCGGGAGACGGGAGCCTTGATGGCGCTGAACGGACTCGAACGCTGTGCCTCCCTGATCGCAAGACTGCCTCCCGACTGCATAACCCTCGATACACTACTGCTGACTCTGTGCAAGTTTACTGGGTTGCTAGCGCCGCAATATGCCAATTATATCGCTATAGGTAAGAATTATTTACACACTTAATATACTGTTAAAGTTGTTTCGAAATCGATGACTTTGAAACTTATTAGAACATAAAAGTTCCTCTCTCCTAAATTATTGCGTGCCCAACAGGGTCCATATTGATCTGTAACTGTTATTTTTTTGTACCATCTCTGTAACACATGGAATGCAATAAATGATTGAGTATTGAAAAGATAATTATCGCATTAAGATTTGCGCGTCGCCGGAGGTTTCACATACTCAAGTGCCAGTCTGATTTGATGCTTGTGAGATGCTTGTTATTGGTTTTGCTCACAGTATCTTTTAAGTGACTGTTCTATAACCTTTTCAATCTTTTTTTTAGGAGTAGCACTGGGTCAGTCCAGCAAGGCACAGTTGGCTCTACGCCGCGCATGCGCAGTGGCGGCGCGACACGCGGACTGCGTGCGCGACTCGTGGCGCCATCTGCTGGAGATTGTAAAAACTCTGTATATTGGACGGCTTTTACCTAAGGTAAATAAGGTGCTTATTACTATCTAATACCATTGTTTCAAAAGATACAAATATTGAATAACGTTTTGTGCATGAGGGCTCTTTAACAACAGAACAATTTATGAATGTTTAATTAACAAAATGGAACATTGATATAAAGGATTTTCGCTGCAAACTTTAATTGTTTCAGATTTTTAGTTTCAATATTATACATTTTCTATCTATTATGCCCATTAACTACCTATTTTTTCTAAAGCTAGAGTATACATAAAAAGTCTGTTCGCAGTGTCTAATAGAAGCCGAGGACTACTTAGCCCCGAACGGCACTGTGTCTCTCATACGGGAAGCCGCGCGTGGCTCGGAGGCCGGCCTGCTCTCCAGCATCTACTCCTACATAGCGCTCGGTGAAACAGGTACACTATGTTATACATTATTATGTATTATGGGTATATACTAATCTCTTCTGTGGGGTTTTGGAGATCGAATTACTAAGTATTGCCTCTGGCATTGCCTCCGTAAATAGAACATTATTTATTCTCCTCTGGATATCCACTAATACTAATCCCCATCATCATCAGTCCTCACTTCGTCCAATTTACTCGACATCGAGATTTATCTTCGGCTGCTCGTATCCAGCTCTTGCCAGTTGGTTGCGCAGACCTCATAATAAGTGCCAAATTTCGCGATTTTTCTATTATCTAAAGAAGAGCAATTCCTTACAATAGAAAAAGATCTAGTGCCAAATTGTTCACTATTGAACTCCTCCTAACTATTGCCTAAATTGCATGTTGCTTCGCGTAAATTTTGTCTGATTATTGGTAAGTTCTATGGCAAAGACGGCTGCACTTTTCTATAGACGAAGTATTTATGTACATTTTTCGGTACTGCCTGTCTAGTTTCAGACAAAAAAAGAGCGCTATTACAAATGCAATAACAAAGCATTCGAATCAAATTCGTTACAATTGGTATGGATTTTACAAATTATCCGTGCTGATTGTGACGTTGACGATATGAATACTTTGTCCACACAGCTCGTGTTAGGTCTAGACTAGCGGGAACCTAAACATGAGCTAGCGTGAAGGTGACCATCGTGGGGTGGGATTTGAAACTAGTCAGGCGATCCTGGAAAAATGGACGAGAATTATATAAGGCATATACATCTTATGAGGTCACATTGTACGTAATGAGGTTACTAACAAACCGTGTTTCAATGCCATCTTGCTATAGCTGTTAATGTTTTCTTCTGCTATCGAAAGTGGAAAGGAGAACTTCTGAAAGTGCTTTTCAAGTTAAAATCTGCAAGTAATTTTTTCAAAGTTTGGTAATTTTCAGTACACAATAAAATATTCAAGCTAAGTTCAAACTAATTTTGTTAATCAAATTTAAACCGACTTAAAAACAAAAAGTCGACTATTACATAATTTCCATCTATTAACATCCTTTTTTCTCTATATTCAAAAGCAGGTTGTTTCTCCGTCTTCATCAACATTCAAGCCACAATCTCGGGAAGGGTATGAAGTACACCGCGCGCGAAGAATGATACTCGCCTCTCGCGCTTTGTACTTCTCTCTATCCCGAGAAATTTCTACACGAGCGGCAGATCAGAAGAACATACGTCTCTGTCCAATGATTCACAAAAACATACTCTATTGCATTGTCATAAAGCTGGTTTTCTCTCGCGCCTATTTATAGATATTGGCCGACTAGTTTCGGACCCAACCGAAATCTTTAATCATAAGCTGACTTGGCGGGGATAGTCGGCCAATCTCAATAAATAAGCGTGAGGAAAATGTTACATCATTTAACAATCATCGTTACGATACTTCAAAAATATGATTTTATCTATTTTTCTTCGTTACGCATTCCAGCAAAGAGTCCCCTTCAACGTTTTTATTATGTTCGCCGCAATCTGTGTGATCCTATAAAGTATCAGGCTTAGTACGTTGCCGAGTTATTATATAGCTTATACAGCTTGCCGGCGACATGAATATACTGACCGACTAAATATCGATTATAAAATCGATAAAGAAAAAATCGTTCGGAGCTTGGGCTGATTTTTGGAAATATTATTTGTTGATTTTTTTTGTATAAGCAGCGTGTATATTATAATTGTTTTTCTTTTTTTCCTCCTTGTTTCAATTGTTTCCGGTCTCAAAATATGTTCGTTATTATTTCTTCTGTTTTAGTTTTAAATTTTCTGTATTTTAAAACGACCGTCCAAAAATGGAGAGTAACGTTTCTCTTTGATACAGTCAGATACGCAGGCCGACTTACACAACCCAATTTACAAGGCGCAATGTAAATTTATACTAGACAACGATTGCTTCATGTTTCTGAAAAATGTATGTTTTCTTTTTCAGCAACATGAAGACAATTGTGTTTATATAAAATGAACCGCCAATTCGTGAAATAGACGCTTTGTTAAATCGGATTGGGTTTAGTATCTCATTTTGCTGACTGCACGTTACCTCTAAAACTTGTCTTAAGTGATAAAACCAGCTTTTTGACATATAAAATACTATTATCGTGTTTCTAATATTCGTGTTATTTTCTCTGTACAGTAGTGTTATAATAATCGATTCTTTATAGGCATGCGAGCCCCGACGCCTCATGAGAAGACGCTGATCGATGCCGCGACGGAGTGCGTCGCGAAGTGCAACCTGCCCGGTCTGCTTATTACTGAAACTAAATTCTTGCAGCTAGATAGTTTACAGGTATGTTAAGCTTAAAAATAAGAATAATATCTAGATCATTTAGCCCTTTGGTATAGGTTATACTTCGTCTGCTAAGAATGCTTTTGGTAATAATTTCGAATGTAATTGTAAAAATATTGTTTTATTATTCCTTTTTGAAATTTTGTACTAGATCCTGTGAGGTATAGACTGACTTTTATGAATATTCTAGTTGTGTTCAAAAATAATTTATTACGTTGTTTGCAGGAGTTGGTCCGTGCCATGGTAGTAGTTGGTACACCACCTGACACCGACAGTCTTCAGCTCAACCCTCAACTGGAAGACATCACCATATTCTTTTTAGAGCTACTGGGACAGACTCTAATACAGAACAGGTAGGAACTCAAACTTTATAAATAGTGGATTTATTTAGTCTAGTACGAAACTATTAGGAAAACCTATTTCAATAAGGATCTGAACTGCGGTTGGCAAAAGGTTGCAGTAATAATAATACCCTAATAGTAGGGTTGGTTCACAAATTTAAAATGGAGCGAGCTTTGCTCGGAGTTTCTTTGGCTTTTGAAAATCAGGGACGAGATTATCCGGAGAAGAATTGGAGTGACCGATTTAGCGGCATAGCCTAGAGTTTGAGCAGAAGAATATTAGAGTGGACACGATGAATTGGCAAACGCAGTATATTACTCCCCACAGCCCGAAGGAGCGGTAACGTAGAAGGTGGTTTGACTAGATTCGGAAGCATCTTGCGCATCTTGAGGCTTATGTTTGTCCCTCGATACGCAGAATTGATTGTTTGTTGCCACTCCAGAGACCGGCTGCTGAGCGTGTGGGAGGACGCCAGTGCGCAGCTGCAGCGCGCGGTGTGGTGGGCGGGCCCCCGCGGGCCGGGCCCGCTGCGGCGCGCGCTGACGGCGCTGCTGCGCACGGCGGCGCGCCTCATGCGCTGCGACGCCGCCGCGCCGCACGTGCTGCACCATCTCACGCTGCTGTTCCAGCTGCCCTACAAGCTGTTCTACCAGCAGGCGGACGTCGTGAGTACTTACTACTACGCTTTACCTGATCTTGGCCAGGCTCCGGCTTGAAGCGTCTGAAGGCCCTCCTCGACTGCATCACTCCGGAGATATCAAGAAACTCTCTTAACACCGCAATCTTCTCCCATCCCGTCGACGTTACCGAGCAAACGAAGTCTGTGTCTCCACTGATGTCCACATAGCCCAGGGGTTGAGGGCACCACGCCAAAACCACGGAGCGCGATGTGTCCTACGTTCGATCCCCGCGTAGGACAAGCATTTATGTGATCCACGAATGCTTATCCTAAGTCTTGATATCTTTGTGATGGTGACCTGTGAGGTTGAAAAATTCCGCAAAACAAAGATTAAATTCATATTTGGTTGATCCAGATCTCGTGCGGCATGTACGAGATAGTGAAGACGTCCGCTCAGAACGTGCACAGTGCGCAGGAGTGGGACATCGTGTTCGCGCTGCTGTGTGCCGCCGGCGCGGGCGCCTGGCCCAACGACGCGCAGCCCACTAGTCAGTATACATACTATATGAAAATTATTATTTATTTGCCATGAGTGTTAGCAGGTTTGATAATAATTATTAGCTACCTTACCCCCAAATAAGATACACAAATTATTCAAATAAGGCTTCTAAGTAGCAATAATAATTACTATGGACCGCATCTAATTTCGCCCACCCTTTTCCACTTCCAATACAATATACAATACTATAATATATTCAATAATAATATAATTGTGTAGGTGTGGTGCCAAAGAAACATTATATTTGAAGTCGCTATAAATCAGAATGTAGTTAGACCGTCAACTATTAAGACTAAGGTCAGCAGACCGACCAGCCACCACATTTGAACTTGCCTAGCAGTTCCATGGTTTTGAAGCTTTGCCTAAACGACTGTTTTGTTCAGGTCCAGCCGCCTCGAGCAGATCTGAAGGTTCAGAAGACGAGAGCGACAGGAGACCGACCAGCGTCTCCTCCGAGAGTGAACTATCACACTCGCCGCAGACACAGGGATGGATACTGGTAAGACTTGCAGACCAGGTTCTAATCAAGAACTAGTAGATTAAGCAAATATTGAAAGTCTTATTATACGTGTTACATCTATTTTTTTCCCACGTTTTTATACACTTTTGTTTTTTGTCGTTCCACTTGGATTTTTGTAACTCAATTTTGAGGCACTTTCCGATAAGCTTGCAGGCTGAAATTTCAAGGCAGCTTCAATGCTGATAACAATGCAATTTACAACTATAAAAACGGCTGGGCTGATTTTAAGAATTGGGACGGAGTGACAATTTAAAACTATTTTTTTTTTAAATTACTTTTTGTGTTTTAAAGCGCGCTCTAGACTCGCGGCGCGAAACACCGCAAAAGCCGCGAAACGCGTTTGCAGATGGATTCGTGCGTACGCTTCGCGCCGTTCCCCGTTCGTTGCGGGGAACGGCGCGAATCGTGGCGTGAATTCACAGCAAGAATCGCGCGCGAGTGTAGAGCGCGCTTCAAATCCAGGATGTGGGTTCTATTTCCAATGCTTCTTCTTATTGTTTTTGTTTTTTTCGTTTTACTCGAATAGAGACCGTAACTTCCCATTCCGCACTTGTCCACCAGGTGAAAAATGAGTCAGGTCCGCAGGCCGGCTTCCCGGCCCCCGCGGCGCCGCTGCGGCTGCACCGCGCGGGCGCGCTGGCGCGCTGCTGCGAGGCGCTGGCGCTGGTGGTGCGCGACGTGGCGCACGTCACGCCCTACAACTGCCGCGCCGCCGTGCGCGCCGTCAGGCTGTTCGCCAGGGCCACGCTGCATGATGGTGGGTATAGCCTGCTAGCAGGTTCGCCCAGACTATACTGAGGAAGTATACGTGTATCACACACATGCCTGTCCTACGCGGGGCTCGAACACGCAACACATCGCGCACAGTGGATTTAGCGTGATGACCTCAATTACCCGGCTGTCCGTGTAGTTTTGAATGGATGCAAATTCTATCTATTGTCAAGGTTGCACTGATGACAAAGCATAATAATAAAATATCGAATCCAACTAAAAAGTGAATGCAAAAGAGAGTTATGGGCTAATGTTGATCCAAAATAAAATATATCGTGGCACACCATTATGATTCAACTATCTGTTCTGTGTCTGTTATCTGTGTGACCTCTGAAATATATCAAAGAGACAATGTATTTGTTAAGTCCAACATTATACTGAATAGCAATAATAATAATTTATGTTACAGGCAAGAAATCTAGCAAATCTCGTTCCGGACGCAAGTCTCGGCCTAGCTCTGGCAGGAAGAACTACGATGACTCCAGCGACGAGGAGGTGGATACTCTAGATCAGTATCATATGGTCAGCATACAGGTAAATACTCACTTGCATTTTGCACGAATATTGATAAATTAATTGAATGATTTCATTGCATTTTGACGTAAAATATCCTATTATATCCTGGGACAACTCACACACGGTTATCGGATCCCAAGCTAAGCAGAGCTTGTGTTATGGTAACCAGACAACTGATAAACTTACTTATATATTTCTAAATACATACATATTATAGATAAATTACACCCAGACACCAGAACAAATGATCATGCTCATCACACAACATTTGTCCTGGGCGGGAATCGAACCCACGACCTCCGGTATAGCAGTCAGGGTCACTAACCACTAGACCAACTGGCCCGTCAACGTTTTCTTGGTTGTTGGTTTAATGGGTAATGGTGAATTCAATTTTTAATTAATGGTATTTTACTTTATAAGATTGGAGACGCTATGTCTTCTACCATTACCAAATAAAATTAGTCGCGAAATTTTAACATGAATATCATTTCCAGTTACTAGACCTGATGCACACGCTACACAGCCGCACAGCACAGATCTTCAAATGGTGGCGAGACGAAGCCGACCAGGGACAAAGTCAGTCTTTTTTGATGCCATTATAATTAATGTTAGATTGTTTTTTTCTATGACCACCCAATGTATATATTTTTCTCTCAGGTGCTGAAGAATACGACCTATGGGAGGTAGCGTGGAAGCCACTACTGCAAGGTATCGCACAATTCTGCACGGACAGACGGAAACAGGTGAGATATTATTATATTGTTTAACTAGCTGTTGCTTGCGGTTTCGCCTACGTCGAAGTCGGATAAAAGTAGCCTTTGCTAATCCAAACTGCCATCTATCTTCATAGAAATCGGTATAGACGTTTGAGTGAAAAGACTTAAAAACCATACATCCTTAGACTAAATCAAAGACACTCATATACTTAGTATTAGCGCTATATGTGCTCAAAAAAAGAAATTTTCGATAGACAGAATTTTTATACGATTTTCGCACTTAATCTAATTATTTTCCAAGGTCCTTAAGAGTAAATTTCCCTTGCAGGTTGCAAACAGTGCTATAGCATATCTCCAGCGGGCTCTCCTGGTGCCTGGTCTGTCTGCCATGGGGGGCAGTGGCTGGGAGGCGTGCTTCGAGAGCGTTCTGTTCCCACTCCTGGAACAGCTGCCTCGCAGAGCTGATACCACCGCCAGGGCCAATACTATCATGTGCAAGGTATGTACTACAGGTATCGAACAAAAGCGAGTCAGAATCGCTTACTATTAAAGTGGAAATAAATTGTTCATTCATCAATCAACATTAATTGAATTCTGTTTTCATGCATTTTTCATAGCTGCAAGAAAAATACCTCATCTTTGTACATATTCAACTGTCTGACTAATACGGTATCTTAGCAATTGGGTATCACTGGAACCTTTACGTACGGAACCCGAACACGAAGCCGTCATCGTTTCATCACATCACCAGCATATGCGTACATTGAGCGTAAGCGCATCGTATATTCCACGATGTGCTTGGCAAGTTGTCGTGGTGTCCGCGCTGCGCATACGCTTAACAAACGCTTCGTCCACATCGTACATATTCTTCGTTGTCTTCATTTCATGCCATTTTTTTATATATGACTGTTTCTATTTTGTAAATATAGCCTTTATAATTTAAATCACCATATCAATGGCAGCAAGCAATGTACCGTGTATTCACCGCATCGGATGTCTGTTTCTTTCACAAAAGCTTGTTATAAGTCTAATTATTTTTGTGCTGTGTTGTAACTTTAATGTTTGTTTTCAAGCTAAACAAGGATTTCATATTACTGATTTAGTACGGGACTCATTTTTGTGTAATATCATACAGTTAATGCATAACACTCATATTCACCCTTCCCATAAGGGAAGAGGTCTGTGCCCCTCCCTGGGACGTGCGTATACAGGCTGGTATCACTTATTAAACGTGGCAGGTCATAACAGATCTATCTTTTTTTTTAATAACGTTATTTTCAACAATTACTTATATACCACAATGCACTAAATAAACAAATATTAATATCCTCCCAGCTACTCAATTCTTTGCACTCCATATGTTGCAAAGATTATCATCGGCCTAGTCTTTTCCCACCTATGTTGTTGTCGGCTTCGTGTTACATAACATTAGTGTAGTCCACTAGTCATCAGCAAGTGTGGCCGCTGTGCGCAGGTGTTCCTGCAACACCTGTCGGCCCTGAGCTCGCGCGGCTCGTTCGGGCGCGTGTGGCTGCGCGTGGTGTCGCGCCAGCGCGCGCTGCTGGCCGCGCCGCCCGACGACCCGCTCACCGAGGCCGCGCTCGAGTCGCTCAAGAACATGATCCTAGTCATGGACTCCGTCAGGGTAAGTGCCGAAGATAGACCTCGATGGCGTGCAATTGGGGAGGCCTATCCAGCAGTGGACGAATTATGGGGTCATGATGATGATGTTAACCACTTCTGGAGAAACTCCTCTTATCTAGAACTACTTTACAGGGGAGTTCTTTTTTAATTTTAACTAAACTTATCGGTGCTTCTAGGAGCTGTGAATGAGTTTTTAAAGCGGAATCGTTATCGTGCTGATAACTAATTTTGATATGATGAAGATTTTTATGTGATACGATCCCTAGCAGTTTATAGTTTGCACTTATTTTATTCAGAATCAAACTCACGAAGGTCCTTGAAAAAACGTGAGCGACACAAATGAGTAATCGTACCGACCCAAGTGATAATATTTGATGCTATCTTTGCAGATATTCAGCAACGGCGACGGCTACAATGAATTATGGTACCAGACATGGGAAAAGATCAACGAGTTCCTGCCTAACTTGAAAGAAGAACTGTTTCCACAAGGTACATATGTATAACATAATATTCTTTCTACGTGTAGAGCAGCACAATGCTTCTAAATTAATTCTTCTAAATTAAACTAAATATTGAAATGAAACTACTTTTACGGATTTTATCGCGGTTTAATTTTAGATTTTAGTTCCCGACGTTTCGAAACCTTTGCAGGTATCATGGTCACGGGCAGACGGTCTGCCCGTGACCATGATACGTCTAAAATCATGATACGTCTAAAATTAAACCGCGATAAAATCCGTAAAAGTAGTTTCATTTCAATGTCTAACATTCGCGTAAACCTAAGAAACCACTAAACTAAATATGTTACGTTTTTTTTTTTCGGGTCTATATTTTTTCGCTTTGGTATGTAATGTAAGTGTTATTGTTCCAGTGAAAGACACAGCCCCGCCGCCCAGCAGCCTGGCCAGCGTGCAGGGTCCCTCTCCGTCGCTGCCGGCCCTAGTACCCGTGTCCGCGGCCAGTACGCCCACACTACTACCCGTCTCCCCACCACTCCCACAGCCCACAGCACTCCCACCCAACGTGGCCAACGTGCCCAACGTACCCAACCCCCACTCCCCAATTAACATCGTACAAACACCGCCCTTGGTCGCCAACACGCCAACGTTGGTGGCCCCTACGCCAATCAGTGGGATGGTACCCATTAGGAACCCTTTATACGATCAGGCTGGATTAACATCCTCTGTGCTACTGCAGCCTTTGAATGAGGTAGGTCGGAATTTAAGCGAAATTTATTAGGTCTAACTTGGATTGTTTTAACTCTATCTGGAATTTTATAACATCTGTTTATTTACGACTAAGTGTGTAAGTTTCTAAACAGCTTCATATTTCTTTTTCAGATGATTTCGACCCCTATTGGCATGTCGATACAGTCGCAGATGCCGATCCTATACCCGCAGAGCGCTGACACGCAGACCGCCGTACCCAGACCAGACCCATCCCGGCCAGACCTCATGCAGAACGTCGCCTACCCCACGCCGTACCCAATCAACCTCGTCCAACCAGACCCCACACAAACGCCATACATTTACAACGAGGCCCCCGAAAATAAAGTCGCACACAGCGAGCTATACGCCGACTACCTAACCAACCCGTACAGTGAAATCAAAGATGTAACGAAAGAAGCAACCCTATACGATCCCGAGGACCCCAAGAACCCCGAGCAAAATCCTCTACTAGCCGTCCTAGATAAGAAATCCTTCAGTGCAAATACAACACCTATGCACAGTACGAATAAGGCTCAATTTGGATCGAGTGACAACGTGAGGCAGGATTCAGGAATGTTCAACTTTTCGAGTTACTTTGGGTCTGTGAGTGAGGCGATAGGGCCCGGGTCTGAGGTGTTTGACACCCTGATGTCGACACAGGAGGGATAGCTGAGCGACCGCGACCGGGGCACGTGGTTGTAAACGAAATTGAGAAAGGCCAGAAGTTTCCAACAATATCAACTTGTAAATATAAATTTCGCCGGAATTTCAATTTGTATACAAAAGAGTATACGAACAGGCAGTTTAAAAGTCCTGATAACATATATTTGCAGTCACTAAATACAACATTTCTGGTCTAATCATACAATCTAGTTAGAAAATACACTTAATGTTATAATATAGTTTAATTAAATTATATATTTAAATGTACATGGGATTATTAGCCTTACCACCTTTAAAATAAAGTCCTATATCATAAGGGCAATCACCATTATTTATGTATTCTTAGCTTGGTATTTAAGAAATTATTTTAATCAATTTTTAAATTATTTTCAAGTGATATTTCTTCGCATCGGCCTAATAACAACTGGGAATTATAATTTATTTTAGAAATATTGTTTTATGTATCACATTCCAGGCCAATATATTTTTGTATTTATTTAAAACTTGTAATCACTTCGTGACGAACTTTGAGGAACTGGAGAAAACTTATGCAGTTTTCACTTCATTACATTACTTTCTTTAAAAAAAGTTCTGACAGACATTGGACTATTGAAAGCCAACCGACACAACTTTTGTATTGTTTCTTCTGCTGATAATATTCATCTTCTTTAATATTCCTTAATATGTCAGTACTTACATCGTAATAATAATATGTACTTACGTACTGTGCTGTTGTTTAAAATTTCCTTACCATTATATACCTCTCCCATAGTTCGTTGCGAAGTCATTTTAGTCCGTCCAGGCAAGTGGCATTCGTACAGCCGATAACTCTGATAATGATCCTCACTATGAAAGTAAAGGCCAAAAGCCAAGTTTAAAAAAGGACACACAGCAAAATATCCCACTTAGGTTGATATGTACTAACAAAAACCCCACTTATCTAAGTGTTTTTGCAAACAGCTGTGAGTCACGTGATCTAAGTTCTTGATAGCGCCATCTATCGGTAACATTCGTAAATGTCACTTGTCTAGGAGGTTTTAACTACATGTTCATATACGCTAAGTTATTTAGTCCTTTCAATGTTTATATTTAGATGAAATCGTAAGGTTTTGGACCGGAGGGATCATGTAAATTGTAATTATCTGTTTCGTTTTGTATAGAGAGTCATATATAACTAATATTGTATCAATGTAATATAATGTTTAACAATTTATTATTAAAATGTTTATAACATACACTGTGGTTTTACTTGTTATGGTATAAGAAAGTGATGTTGGTATCTTTGAGCTGAAGTAAATGAATAGCTTAATGTTTTTGCTTCATAAATATGTTTGTCGATGTAAGATTACTTTCGGGTTGGGTTGTTTACTTGTATCTACTGAGTACAGTAATAACCAATGTGTCAGTAATTCAGGATTTGAACTTTAATCACGTAGTGTGTGAGATTTAAGATGACAGTTCGTTTTTTACGAACTTATTAGTTTTCATTTTCTTATCACATCGGATTTTTAAAGAGTTTATCGAGTCGAGTCTCAAGCATAATAAAACGAAAGTGTTTATATAAAAAACAACAGTATATTAATAAAATTTACATTATTTACAAAATGTACAAATATATCGAGAGCGCCTTCACAGAAGGCATAATCAGGCACTATTCACACTCCACACGGTCCAGTCCACCGCGCGGGTCGCTGCGGGTCAGACGCGCGACACGTGCAGCGGCCGCTTGTAGTAGGGCGGGTGCGCGCGCAGCAGCGGCGGCGCCGCTGGGCCCGCCTTGCGCGGCGGACACAGCGCGCGCCGCCACACCGCCGCCGACTTGCGCGACCAGGCCCACGCGCCCGCCGCCACGCCGCCCGCCAGCGACACGCACACCCACACGCCCGCGCCCGACCCCGCCTCCACCCGCTCCGCGTCTAACGCCACCACTAACCCTAAACCACTCTGAGTCTCTCTCATGCGCGCTTCTAAAACCCGCGCCCCGGTGCCCAGCGCAGCCAGTATGAAGTACAGCAAGCCGGCGGCGGCCGCGCGCGCCGCCAGCCGCCCCACGCGCTTGGCCCCGCGCGAGTCCAGCGCGCGCCGCACGCGCATGATGCCGGGACACGCGCCCAGCGCCAGCGCCACTGACGTCACCAGCAGCGCGCCGCGCGGCACGCCCACTAGCGCCGCCGCCGCCGCGTCAGAGATTCCACAGGTTCCAGTCAGCTCATCAGCCGTCACCCGTCTTAGCGCCAGGGCAGCCGCCGTCCAGGCCCCCGCCCAGCCCCACGACACCGCGTGCAGGTACGCTGCGGCACGCTCTAACGCTTCAGTGGACCACTCACTCGCTGCAGTCAGGTACCACGCGACACATGCGTTGGCGAACCACGCGTCCGCCGCCAGTGTGAAGTAGTACGTGAGTGAGAAGAAGGCCACACAAGTCGGCGAAGCTAAGCCGTCGACAGCGAGGGTAGACCCGGAGCAGGAGACCAGTTTGGATCCCAGCCAGCCTCGTGTTACGTAGGCCAGAGCCACGATAGCGTGGCAGGCCGCCATCCACACGACGGGTCGCTCAGGGTATCTGTACCGCGACGGCTCCGCGCAGAATGTCAGTAGAGCGAACGATGTGGACAGCAGGGAGAACCAGGCGAGCGTGTTCATCCATATTTCTGCTTTTCTTTTGTCGCTCTGACTGTATCTGGCGTGTTGTCCGCAAGCCGGCCAGCACTCCCCGGTGGGCGCCCGCGTGTGAGCTGGAGGGCAGCCGTGTTCTCTTATTTCATGATCATGGAACGGCCATCGCGATGGCGGCGGCGGCTCGGGTTCAGATTCACTGGCGTTAGGCGGCCGCATGCACAGCCTGCGGTCAGCTCGGAGGGGAAACGCCGAGCAGTCGAGCACCACTGAAGGCAGCATCTGCTTCAGCTGGTCCTTGCAGTCGTCGACGACAGTTTCGCAGAGCGCTCTGCACGCGCTCACGGAGCCCGACACTTCCTCGGAGCAGAGCGGGGCGAAGGCCGAGCACAGCAGGAACCGCGCGTGGACAGAGCACCCGCTAGACAGGATACCCGCAAAAGTCATCATCTGTAACAACAAAACAGATCTATTTAGAATATTTACACTCAAAACTGTTTAAGAAAACAATTTATGCGACTCTCAAGTTATGGTTGCAGGATAAAATATAATTTGACGTTCTCGAAAGTTTGTCGAGAAGTGTTATTTTGTTTTGCTATAGTAAACCCTCACAAAGGGCAGTATTCCCAAGCCTCCGAGCTTGAAACGGTTGAGCAAAAAGCAGTAAATGACAGGTTGGAAGACAATAGCAAGGTCGTTGGAGAGACTTGTTTTTGTTGGAGCGAGAGCGGATGTCACGCTATCGAATCAAAGGCCGGAGGACTCAGTTTGGGGTTTTAAATACGAAAATCAAGATTGATTTTATAACTTGATTTGATGATTCTTAACGAGCTTAAAATTGGCGTTTTAAAACTTAATTTCAGAGCGTAATTTTAGTTGCGCAAAGTCCGATTGGAATTTAAATTGATTTGATATAATAGCAACTATTGATTTCATATTTCTATTCACGTTACATGGGAACGTTCTCGGTCAGTTCGTTGTAACTGGATACTGGCGGCTTCTTCACCTCACACGCTACTAGCTTGCCAATTTATTAAATTCCTTGTACCTTGTAACGGATACCGAGTGTCTAGTTATATCATGCTCAAGTTTCACATTTCCTGCCATCTATAACTTTTATATTCACATATTAAGTAGCTACCAACAATTACACCTATAGAGAAGTGATTAGATGAATTTATGAATGATTAGAAATTATCTATCCATTTAGTTACATAGATGTAAGTATAGATCGCTTTCTACTTCAAAATCTCGGTCCAAAACAATGCATGCACCACAAATACTTCAATATAAACCACAGATATTCATTCCGCTCAAAGCAGTCGTTCATCTCAGTCGGCTGAGCGTTTCCAAAGGTTTTTTTCAATGTCTGTCGCATTGTTGTAGGTAATTGCCTCGGAGGCAGCGCACGGCAAAAACTTTATTTCTCAAAACGACCGGCCTTGGGCCGGATTATATGACGGTCCGAAACTAATTTCGTATCGACTAATTTGAAATAAAGTTTTTTGATCATTAACTCTTGTGACTGCGATTTATTATTGCTACTACGTTTTAAATGGTATAAAAAGCTAGATATTCATATATCATCTTAGTTTTTATTGCAATGGTAATTACCTCATCACTTTGGTTTCGTTGAGTTTTTATTAGCAATTTGATACTTAGTTTGATTGGTCGCGGTTGTTTTTATGATATTGTTATCGTTAAATACGCGCTGGTTTGTGAAAACACATCGTTTAAAAGTAAACTTAACTAGCATTTTAGAGAGGAACCTCTTTAATTATGTAATTACAATACAGCAGATACAGCAATCAATCTCTGACCTCTCCAATTACTGCTGAAACGATCAAACGACGCACTACTCCTTGTACGGCGACAGTTAATATTTCAATTCCACCATTACTTCGCCATTCTTTCCTAAAGAACTTATCTCTAACTGTTTAACAGGGCCATTAAACAGCTTAAACGTCTCTTGCCATTAAAACTGGCCCCTAATACGTCGATTTGAGTTTACGCCGATTCCAGCTATCGGATAATGACGGCTTCGATTCCATTTGGCATTTGATTTGTGTTCCAATCTGCTGGCGCAACACTAATGCGGTCTTGTGAACTTAGTTTTGTAAAGGTACCTATGCCGTTAAGTTTCGCCATTAAGACATGATGCTTTGAATGTTCATTTATATATGCATTTTTCAATACTTAAAGCAAGTAAATCATGATTCACTATTTTTCGGTTGGGAAAACATTAAATTCCTTTTCCAGCTTTGGGTTGAGTTTAATGAAGTTAAATACTTTTACCAACTAAAACCAACATAATGTACCTTCTTTTGCCTTTTGCATACCTACGCCTTTTTATTTACACCCTGCCACCAACATCAGATAATTGGGAATGCGACGATTCTATCTAATCGAAGATAACGTGTAATTTACAAATGAATTGTAAACTGATTGTTCCATAAAGGTCATCGCTCGACATAATCTGTGATAGCGTAATCCCACTTAACCTATATCGCAAGCACTTGTTTTATTCGCAAACCTGTGCCAAAATAGGGAAGTGAGACTTGTGACCTACATATTGAGAGGTTTCAGACCCGTACTATTCATATTAACTCGTTTTTTCTGAAAATAGATGTTATTCGTGGCTTCGATTGCCTAGATTTTAGTTATAGTTGCAAAAACAGTATCCTCTTTTGAAGAAGTCTTTTAGACGTATCCTTAAGTTTATCCAAGGTGTGAGCTATCTCTATTCCTAATTTACCTTAATCAGTTGTTTGAGCGTGAAAAGGTAAACATACATATGAACACATTCCCATACTTCTGCAAGTGCAATATTACTTAGTGTGATAAAAGTAAATAAATACGATGAGTATGATTCATAAATAGAAATAAATGGCGAAAAAATTCAGATGTTTTTTACATAAAGAACATTGAAAACAACAGATATTATTTAAAACGGAAAAAACATATTTGTATCGTCGAATTTTAACGTATGTCTTAATTAAACACCTCTTCAAAGATGAGAGGTTCCGCAATCGTGGCAAATGTTCGCTAATGTCAGTAATCAAGAGATATTTAACCATTTCATAAAGCCATAAGGATTTCCTGACGAGAACTGTGCGTCAAGAAATTAAACTAAGACATCATTCTCACGGTCGAAAATCAAAAGTCTCGATTTCTGGGTCACCGGTTATTTGAAAAGGAAATAGTATTTCATCTTTAGGGCCTGCTGATAGACTATTACGACGAATACATTGTCCAATAACACATATTAATGTAGAAACCTTCACGTTATACTGCTAAGTATTAAACACTTTAAGTAAAACTGTCAATGCTTGCTTAAAAAGGGAATGTTTAATTGTCATCACATCACTATGTGATGTTTTCTAGTTTTTTTTTTCTCTAGCCCACTGTGTCCCACTGCTGGGCAAAGGCCTCCCCCAAATCCTTCCACGACTCTCTATTCTGGGCCGCATGGAACCAGTCTGCGCGGTAAGCGTTAAGGTCGTCTCGCCACCGCTTCCTAGGTCGCCCACGACGACGCCGTCCATCCGTTGGCTCCCATAGTGTGGTGTTTTCTAGTTGCTACTAAGTAATTCATAATAAAATGTTTGCATTTTTTAAATTCAAACTTTTAAAATCATGTTTAGAACCACCGTTTTGGAGACTTCCAAACATTGTGGAAGGCTCACAAAACATTTAACTTATGTCTCTTATTGTCCGTCCAACATCAACAATCTCTATATAGAATGATGCCTTTACCCAGCTGTGGGATAAGCTGGTCTTTAAGTACTATCAAAACATACCTCAGTAGCTCTACTTAACCTGAACAAAACACCATCCAAAATTACCCATATAATAACAAACACGATAGTTAAAAACTTAATAAAAGCACTCCAGTTTTTTTGCCAAATCGATCGGGATTTGAGAAGTACCGGACAGTTACCTGCGTAAGTAAATCCTATTAGAACGGTAGATCGCACTCAAAGGTGAAGTATATTTTCGTGTTTTTTTTTCAAAACGCTTCGTTTTAAGCTAACAATTGTGAGCAAACATCGTTGCTTGCTTTCCGAAAAGGTTTAGGCGGCACTTAAGATATTTTTGTTAAGGCCATGTCGGTCTGAATATTATGTATTTTAAGTATACCTCTCTCTCTTCCCCTTCCCGCGAGATTCTCGTTTACGTAGCCGTAAGTTGATATTAATTTTCCTACTGATCACAGAAAAAATAATTTAATTTTTAAGAATACGTAGTTTAAAAATAAACAAAGGTTTCATACGAGTTATTATAAGAACAGGTGCAACCTTTTTAAGAATAATAATTATCGCATTCCGTCACTTATAGTATTTCAGGTCAATTAAATTGTCGATTTTAAAAGTTTAAATTGGTTTCAATGCCATTTAAAAATAGCTCTATTAAATGCTATTATGTATTATCCTAAAAACCTGTCCCTTATTGTTACCGGAAATAATGGTTAAAAGTTAAATCTTTTTGTTATTGTTTAAAAAGCCTTTTTTATAAGCATTGTTAGCGGCAAATATTTTTTTAGCAAAATGTGTTAGATGGTCATCACAAAAACAAAAAATTGTTTGTAATGCTTTTGCGGGGCAACCTCTCGGCTCGAGATTTTGTATGGTGAGAAATTAAAAGTCAAAAATTATATCGCTTAACGACCGTGTGTTCAGGAGCTAAAGCTATTAAATTCAAGCATAATTATTATTATTCAAATTCAATAATCAAGCACTCACAAACATCAATTGTTTAAAACGATTGTAAGTAGTTACGTCGCCTTAATAAACATTTACCCATATGAGAGGCATCGGATGTTTTTGGATCACATACAAGGGTCCCCATTGATATAAATACCAAGATTATAATACCCGAACAAACATTGCAATACCAACCTTAAGTCTAGGTGATAAGGTTCAAGTGGTGTTCAATAAAGTTGTATCAATTGTTTACTTTGGCTAAGCCATTGAGTATTTAGTTCTTGGAGTCGTATTATTTATTTGCTTGGGTAAACACCGATAGTGGCGGCGGATTGATTGATGACGTCATCGTTGGACAAAGGAGGTTGTATTTGAGTAGCACTCAATGGGCGCTGTTACAATAAGCCGGGTAGGTGGAGGTGAAACAAGAAGTATGTTGAAATTTATTGCTCGATAATTGTAGATGTTACAAAAATTTACGGAGAGGAATTTCCGCTAGAGTTTGTAGAGTTTAATAACTTGATTTTATTAAGGTATATTAGGGTTTTAATGTGCTAATAACAATAAAAAATACTGCACCTTTTAATTACTTAGTTTTACGGTTTTGGACATAAACGCAAAATACGTGTAATGGGACAATCATTTCTGAACTATAGGTTTATGGTTATTAAAAGGACGAAATCATAGTTCTATAACGTTAAACATTTTCTATAAGACGTTTAAACTGAAATCAAAATATAAACCATAAAACTATATCCGTAAGAACATCACAAACTAACTAAACTACATACTCAAACGACAAAACTTCATCTACGAACAACAAAGGGGATGACAAAAAATTAATTACCGACATGTTACGAAAATAGCCGAGAGCACACGAAGCGTAGCGGCGCAGGCGCGGCTTTGATGTGTTCACGGGACAGTTGACGGCGCGGTAGTGGCAGGACATTCCTAGCAGGGCCCTATTCTGGGCCCCGATACTGCTATTTACAATGGCCGATGAATGATTGAAATTTGGCTTAAAACTTAGACTTAGAATTTTTCCACAAAAAAATGGAAATTCAGTACGGGACGGTACACTCAAGGTCAATACAATTAACTCCCAATTACTTATTATATTCGCAAACTGCTTAAGAGAATAGGAATAATTTCAAATTAAATCCACTCGCCATTCATTCATCGGCCATTGTAAACAGCAGAATTGGGGCCGTGGTATTGGGTAGTTACGGAGGCAGATCCCACAGATGAGAGACTTATAAATATATTAGCCGGGTGGTATTTGGATTTAGATGACAACCCTTCTGTTGTTGGGATGGGAGGTTAATATAGAGGTTTTTGTAATGTTTTAGTTTAAGCGAATGGTAATTTTTGGTTCACGTCATGTGTTAGTCAAGGATGGATTGAGTGGATTAGTTTTAGTAGCTTATGACACTCGGATACAGCTTTACAACTAATATTATGGACGTTGAAGAATTAAATTTCGAGCACAAGAGTCAGATTCTGTAACTTTACTTTTCTATAAATTCTCATCTTACCCTCACCAATAGACTGTATCAACATAGAAGAAACAAAGTATGATACCTGCTGTACCAAAAGAACAATACATTTCTTAAAAGCTCTACGATAAAACCCAGATTGATCAATCCACATCCACCGCAATACCAAGTAAAACAAACTACAATCAATAGCAGAACTCCTAAATCAAATATTATCTAAACAAACATATTTCTTCGTATGATCTATTAATATCTTAAACCAAACTACATATTTGTTCCATGTACACATCTTAATTTGAATGGCGGAGATGGCGGCACATCAAAGGAACCAGCCACGCCTCGCCGCGACACGATCAAACGGACCGCCTTGCGTTTACTTTGAACTAGCTGGTTCAAATAGCTGGATCGATTTACAAACGTGAAGTACGCGAATTTATGACGCAAGACATTGTATTTGCGAGAGTGTTGGATATCAAACGGTAATGGAGTTTGTTTTAGCGAACGTTTGCATTAATACATGTATGGTCTGAACTTGTGAAGTATTATTAGCTGATGCAATCAAATATAATAATAGATAGAATGGTTTTTAACTCCATATGAAAATTAAGCTCGAACATTGTTCTTAGTTTCAGGTCAGGTTTTTGCGATCCACAAAATGACAAGTTGTTTTTTTGGAAGAAAATCTATAAGAATAAATAGGTATGTTATGAATATCGGTCAGGACTCACACGAATGTAATCTCTTATTTCCAATTGTACTCACAAACTATAATTATGATAAACATGATACAATGTCAATGACAATATTTGATTTGATTAGTTCATTAACATTCTAGTATGAACAAAGTTCAAGAAGTTTTTATCAGGAGAATGAACAAGAATATGATAAGTTTATTTACATTTATTTATTAAAAATGCTTCATTTATGGTGAGTTTTGTGTAATTATTGGCATTTCCTTAAGAAATCGAAAATAATGAATGGACTCAACTGCCAAGAGCTAGTTAGTTGAGATCGTACAAATATTCTAGTAAAGTAATAAGTAGATAGCCCTTTTATTAAGAAAGGAATATACACCATTATGCTATGATTAAAGAGAGCAAAGCAGTTATTAAATATGTAACAAAAGCGCTAGAAGTTTCTTGCACTCTGCACTCCTCGAAATCCAACGCAAGCGAAGTGATTCGCAAAAATATTGTCACCGACAAAACCACGACTTCAAACTATAATCTACCAAGTTACGTATGTCATTGTTACAATGTTCTTATGATAAAATGCATCACTTTCACGGGTACAGGGTGTTCCAATTGATGTTATATATCTATTTATAGCGGGTGATGGTTCCACTGCTATTTATCACTTCATTAGGCCCGCCAGCCCTTTGATCTAGCGTTGCGTGGATAAAACCTTACGCACGGAGCAGGGTTGCTACAATATAGAAATTGTTAGTGAGCCGCATACGTACGCACATAATTATGAATTACTTTGAAAGTAAAGACAATTGTTTGACCATGTGGGTTTATTTTAGATATTTGATGTTTTTAATACTTTTTGGATTTCTTTTCATAAAATAATATGTAGCTATATAATAAATACACATCACATAATTAATTGAAACCGTATTATTTTCGTGAGACACCCGCCAGCGTGTAGCGGACTTTAACTAACTTAATCTTTCCCGTAAGATTTTATTTATTTCGGCATAATTGTTTTCCATAAATAGATTTTCAGTATCGCCAGCCCTACGTTTAAGTAACATCAAAGCTTTTGTCGGCGCGTAAACACAGCGAGCCGGCGAGTGACGCGGCGTCATAAAAACAACGCAACAACCGTTTATTTTGATTGTGCACCAAGTTGCGTGTGCGCACCACGCGCGAATCCATCGATACTAAGGAATTAATCGCTTTTATATACAAATCCGAGTATTTTCATAAAGAAAGACTTTTGATTGGTTTTTTTTGGAAGTGATAAATCGAGTTCTTGTTTGACTAGTTCTGAAATATTGTCACTAGAAGAGGAATGATGATTTATAAAAGTGATGGCAATTGATAGAGAAAAAAAATTGCTGTCGAAGTTAGAGAGCTTTTGTCATTGAAAGAGTCGTATCGAAATATTCTAATAATAGTCGTATCTAAATCGTACTATTCTATTTCATCATGAGTCATGATATATCATTGAATATAGACATTTATTCATTCTTGTTTTTAACCATAAAACCATGCAATTTAGCAGTCTCCATAAACTCTACTTTGATACCATCAAAGCGACTGCAACAAATTCTTTAATTACTTTACCGCCATATTACGCAATTCGATCCACAGAGTATAGAGAGACTGAGCGATCACACAGAGGCTGTTCACCTCTCTATATTGCCCCAAATTGGTTTATTGGTTACAAGTTTAATTGATTTTCTAAGTTACCGAACATATTTCGTCGGCTTCCATAGACCAGTAGTTTTATGATTAATGAGTGTTTATGGTTTATGTAATTGGAATGTTTTAGATTTTATTGCCGACTCTAGTGGTCAATATTAAGTATATTAACCATGTACAGATATGAAAGCGGTGTTAGATGTTCGTCCTACATAAGGTAATAATAATCTTCAATCATGACTAGTTTTGAAGATTATTAAGTATATATGTATATCTTATCCGTATTTGAAGTATTGGTGGTTCAAGTTTAATGATTAACTATGGGACTTTAAGGTCAAATTTCATCCATTGATTGGGTAAAAAGATGCTTTTACAACAAACAAACAAACAAAGTTTTTGTTGTGTAAGAAGAAATAAGAAATGCAACATTTTAAGTATCTACTGCACTTTCTTTTAATTAATTTCTGTTACCAGCGAATGTTCTACTCGCCATTAAAACTACAATTAGACTAGCAGAGTAATTTCCTGACGCAGTAAATGACTTGTTTCAAACTACTGCTAACTGCTTTCTGCGAATTGTTTTACACAGTAATTTGTGCAAAGCTATCAATAAACAAAACTAATTGGATTTATTACTGACTATTTCAGTTATAGTCTGACAATATTCTTAATTTGGGATGTAATGATGAACTACGATACAAACTAAAAAAACAATGTATCAAAGTGGAAATCTCTGTATATACAGAGAGATAGAAAGTAGCTACAAAGGGGTAAGAGGAATTGATTCAATCACCTTGTTATATCTTGCCCCATTTTGAACAAAAACTAGCACTAGACTATTTTTAAACATTTACCTAATGTATTTTCTTTTGCCAAAATAGCGCTTTAACGTCAGCAAGTACTTGAAGCATGTTGTTCTATCTCCCATCGGCCTACTTTCTACAGCTGACTCGCTTCAAGTCGCACTTCCGTCTCCGCTGATGTATTCGAGGCGCATGCGCACCGTAAACTATGGGATTGAAATGTGAAAGCGCCCTCTGTTCCTCATCACCGATTAATTGGCGGTTCATGGCTTTAACGTGAGGAATAGCAAAGCAAAAGGTTCAAAAATTATCAAATCTTCTAACTTTCATGTTCAAAAAATATTTCCCATTTCCTTGATAGAATAAATTCTTGCCATTCGGTCTAACCTGTAAGTCGAATATCCACCCTCTCCTCTTTCTTTACTTTAAGTTATTTATTAAGTCACAACTAGAGCTAAAGACCCAAAAATTGGAAATAAAAGCTTGTACAAAATGCACAGAGAAACCAAAAAGTGGAGGAACAAAAATAACTGAAGTTTCATAACTGACCAAAAACAAAATTTCTCAAATACTTAGTTGTATAGTTACACTTTCCATAATTGTCCCGAATGGTTCCACTGCACTATCTCACCCTGACAACGGCCGCGGGAGGGCAGCGTGCGCCCGCGCCGATTTACGACCGACATTCGTTCTTTTATTAGTTTGGTTCAACTAATCAAAGCAGGATGGGTTGATAAACTATTGTTTTCGTTAATCAGTGTGTTTCATTGATGTATAGACCCCGGTCCCCTCGGGTGATACACGGAGATTTATTTCCTATTAAATTAATGTCCTCCAGCTGATTTATTGACAACTATTAATTAAAATGACATTATGTCACATTGACATCTTAATTAATTGTATTTTATGCAGATTCTCAACATTTATTCGTGACTGTTTTTGTATTAATTAGAATATGTTATACGAATGTTATTTTGCTATCTCTGTTTAAGATAATATTGAATACATTATGCTCTTTGGTTTAATCGATTAAGCGACATCGAATCAAATCGCTTGAAGAAAGTTATAGGATACAAAAGTCATAAGCGACTTAAGATAAAATGACTTTTCGGTACTTCACCTTAAGGTTCCTTTTAGGTTCACTGTATTGTACAAGCATATAAGTTTAAAAAAACTGTTTGCTCTTGTTTTAACCAACACCAACCAACTTATCTACTTAGATACTACTACAGCACATAAAAAAAACTATTGCACATGAGTAAGCGAGACAACACATTACACCTTATATAGCGCCGTCCCGCTTGCACAACGGAAACATTCTTACATTATCGAACGCTAGGGTCCCATGAAAGCCTCTACAGTTACACTGCTAATGTTACTCAGATTCCGTCACTGGATAACGTCAATGAAGGTGTAAGGTTCTGAATGGCGACAGGCGACACCTGGTGTCCGGCTAGTGATATTAGCAGAATGTTCCTGTATCAGTTACATGTCCGTTGGATATCGAAGTGGTGTATGTAGAGCGGTAGGGTTGCGTTTTATAGAGCTTTATTGTGAAATATTAATTAGGTTTATTTTATTAGTCACTGCTGTAAGGAGGTGGGGAGTTCTTTTTCGGTTTTTAGTTTAATGTGATGTTGAAGTATGCAACAAAAAGCTGAAATTTTCAGCTTTTTGAAAGTTTATAATAAGTATATTTTTGAGAGACTAAGCTACTTTGGTTTAATTTATGATATCATGGTTTTATTTGTTTACTTTATCTTCTTCAACCTGTTTTCCATTTATCGATGAAACTCTTACTAAATTGACTATGAAATAAATAAAAGTGACACTTTAAAAAGAAAAGTTGCTGAAATTCTAACAAATCGGTCGAATTAAATTCAACCAATGATAAAAAATCTTAGTTCACCTGCCATAGAAGTGGCTACCACCGAACTGTATCCATAACTACCAGTGTTCCGACCAGTCGGGAACAAACTGCGCGTTCCCGCTGAAGCGTGGCTAATTCATAATAATCGTACGCCGTTCGTGACTATCACTGATGGTATCCATTAACCAGACCCAACACCTTTCACATACACCTTAACACCCAGACAATAAAGCCCAAAATCCTTTGTCACTACCACCACGACTACCTCCAATGATATTTTGAGCTGCTCTTGTTTAATGCGGTTTTGTAAGACTCTATTGGGTTGACTTAAGGTTGTTTTTTGCTTGTGCTGTGTGCGTTTATGTTGTAGATGGTGAGATTCGTCTCGGCGGCTCCTCTGAAGACAATCGGCCGTGATTGCGGCTGTTCCCTGATGCGTGTTAATTCATGAAGATATTAAAGGAATTCTGTACGGAGTGATGACCCCTGCTTGCCGGTAATATTACATATTAAAGATTTATGTTCATGATAAGTTTTGTCCGTTGTTAACTTGTGAGTCGCGTAAGTTTTTACTTTTAAGTCTAAAAGTGTGGTTGTAGTAAGAAGTTTTCTGTCAGTCTTCTGCTAAAAGTTGTCCTGTTATAATGCTGAGTGGTGACTTGTCTAGAATCAACTTATTATCTTTATGATTTAAATGTAAAATATAATTTTTTTTCAATGTTCCTATTGCTACCTACTCCAAAAAGTAAATAGTATTGTTAGGTGTATTAAGCGCAGATATGGACATACAATATTAAGTGTCATCCACATTAAATTTAATGCATATTTACAGGACCAAAAAATATAATTCTTCATCATAACTTTACGTTGGTGTAAAAATGACTCAACGTCAACATAACGTCAACAATATCATTGTAAAAACACATTTTCCAGTAATAGATAAAACGTTTTCACACCTAACAGTTCGTTTTAACATCAAAGACGCCGCCGAAACGTTTGCTCCGTTTATAGTGTACCGCGACATATTTACATAGAATAACGTCGTCAATATTAAAAGTATTTACATTTTGTGCTAAAATATTTAAAAGCGGTTAACGGCGGGTCGTTTTGTATGTGCACTTAGCGGGTCATAAGCCGTGTGTGAATCGTTTTGTCAACACACTGTATATCATTGGAGGGCTGTCTATTGAGAGAAATATTTAAATAAATCGTTGAACACGATAAAATTATCTTACTATTAAGATACAGAAAGAAAATAGATAATTATTTTGGATAAATAAAATCGGAGTAATAAAAAAGTATGAAACATTATGAACTAAAAATATTTTTACATAAGTTAGCATTTCAAAATGAAAACAAACTTAATAAACTGAGATGAACGTGAAAAATAGTACTAATCAATTAATCACGACAAATTAATATTTGGTTTTTTGAACACCATGTGCATGGCCACCAATTCATCAATTCAAGTGCACTGGCCGAAAGCCAATGGCTTAAGTGCCTGACTGATGACAGAAGAGCTGGGAACTCAAGCTATTTATATTACACTTTCATCGCGACTTTGTCTGAAGAACAGTCGAAATTCCCACGGCAACAATAGGAGAACAGATACTGAACTTAATAATATATAGTAACTGTTTTTCTTAATATAATAAAAGTATATGCAAACATTCAAAGTTGCGTTCAGCTTAAATACAAAGATAAAATAAATATTTCAATTTTTATAATTGTGACGTCGAATTTAAATAAAGAAGCTTTTAAAAACAAAATAATAGTCTACAAGCAACACAATTTAAAATCTAGATCACTATGTAGTTTTTATTACACATTTTATTTTGCGTAGATTACTGGCCGGCGACAATAAAGTATTTCACATGTTTTTATTACTTTTTTTTGTGGCTGATGACAGATTATATTGTCGGCCATAACATAACAAAGTGACAGTTTAAACTTTTTTAAGGTTAGGCAAAAGTCACGTAGCATTCGTTTAAAATAATGTCGTGTTAAATGTATCGTGTTGAAATCTAAACTATGTAGGTATGATGTATGTTAATTTAAAATATTATTTCGTGTGAAATATTTTTGCTTGTGAAATAAATGTAAATTATTTCAAGCATGAATATTTTTGTGTCTGCCAGTAGTGCCAGTTACAATTCTTTGATTTTTCAAGTGTTTTTTTGTGACAGGGCAAGTCAACGACATTAAGGTATGTTTGAATTTGTCTCAAACACTAAGTTAATAAGATTTTTTATTATTAATTAATTCCTAAATACGTATTGGTTTTTCATAGAGTATTGAATAATTTTGCACTATTATAAAACTAACCCGATTTAAAGCAACAATTACAATGATTGGAGTACTGTAAACATTAAAATCTATCTATATCTATATATTTACATATAAATATAATACGTTCCGTTCTACTGGCAGTCACAGTCGTTAGGCAGCTCGTAAAAACTCATGTCTTAGTAGTTTTGGAAGCGTCACAAATGTGAAGGAAGTGACGAATCGTCTTCCGCCTATGGACATCATGGCTGACATGACCAAGACAGATTAAAGTATTATAAACTCCTTTGATGAATGATCTGATGGGATATTATTTTTATTAATTTAAAAGAGTGACGATAAATTAGTTTCATATTCCATTAACAAAAAATAAACTATTTTTGAATGTTTTCTTTTCAGTACTTCACGTATGTTTTGTTGGATTTATTACGTAAATTAAATTTGATCACAGTCAATATTATTAATAATCTTGCTTTATTATGCTCTAACTGCTACGTCTTAACATTAAAAGAGTACATTTATAGTTAAACCACGGACATCTACTAATTAAAAAGCTTTTATGGTCTTTCTTGTATAAATCACAATTAGTAGTTAAGTGCTCGACTGAATATTTCACATCTCAGCTTTTTATAGCAGGCCACGGAGATAATTAGCGTATCTCTACGAATAAAGCTGGCTATTCACAGTACGACACAAGCTTGGACATGAAATCGAAATGCCTTATTTTTCACGTGCGTTTGTAAATCTGTGTAACAATATAACATTTTATATTACATAATTAAATAATGCAAAGGTTTATGTTTCACGACACGCGCCCGCCGCCGCATCAGCTTATGACCAAGGACTCTAGTGAGGTCCGAAACTAGTAGGAGTATCAAAGGTTAAAACAGGAATTCTTCGCAATCATATTTGTACCCAGAAATAGAGACAGAATCGATCAATGTCATTGAACAACGCCCATTCTATAGGCGTACTTTGAACAGTTGAATAGTTAACCTTTTCAAAACCATAAAGAGGCCAGGAAAGTAATATAAACATAATAGTATCATTTATTACCCATCCCTATTAGCTTAGTCAAGGTGTCCGATCACAGCAATTAGCAAGCAAATGGCCGCTAATACGAGGTGCAGTCGACAAGACAATTGTTTCATGACCGCCGGATAAAAGTCGTATAGTGAATGGTTTACAAGCGGACGGCGCCAGCTGTTATCAGCTGATAACGTTTAATTAGGACGTGCACAAGACACATTCACTCTTAAATTCTTGTTTCTTTTTGAATAAACACAATAAAGTACTTAGTTTTATAGCATTTGGAGGAAATTATTCTTATCGTAGACTTCATGTTATAAAATTAAATTTCCGTGAGCTTCTGTCTGTGTGTTTTGGTAGCTGCCTACTGTGTAATGAGAGTTAGATAAGTATTTATCATAAACTTTTCAACATTATATGAATGTACTGCAGATGTAAGTAAAACAATAAAACAGGAAACTAGACAGCGCCAGAATAATATTACTGTCTGGGTTTAATAATAAAGCTATTTGAAAACTAATTTCCAAGAAAACATTTTATATTTACAGCAGAAACGTCGTTCAGTAACGACCTCAAATAAAATCGTCTGTGTCAACATTGCGCGCACTGACATCCATTATTTGTTTTCAAACAACGTCTAGGCCGGCTTGCCAAATACCTTTGCCAATAATACATGCACACGTAAAAAACTTACAGACTATTACTTTTCAAGATGGCCGCCAAATCGTACGAATTTGACATTTCAAGATGGTATAGTTCATCTGGCAAGCGAGGCAGTGACCGAGTAATTTATGTCGTAAGGAAATGGCCACCTATAAAACTGAAAGCTATTCCGCCGAGCCACATCTATTGTTATTTCCGATTATTTACTGCTGGCCAGATGTTTAAAAAAACAACGTTTTTATTTCTCTGTAAAAATAAAAAGTAATCAGAATAAGCATCAGGCAGTCATTTAAAAGCCAACTGTCATTAACAAATCGGTAATGTCTTTATTAAAAGGCATCTTTGCATAATCTTGCAATTCCTATGCAAAAACATTAAACTACCGCGTAAAGCTCGACAAATGCTCACAAAAAAGCGATTATAGTTTCAAGAATCTCAATCGTCATTTAAAGATCTCTAGATCTCATAAATACCTGGTTTTAGATAAAAATCTGGATTTATAGCATTCTGCGGCGATTATCTCCCGCCGTAGCCGTTGCACTAATGACTTTCTATTGCTTTCCACTCATTATTTCATAGCGAGCGGTCAATGGCATATCGCAGTCAGCCGGCACAGATATAATTAATAGTATTGTGAAGGGATACTGGTTTGTGAACTCTGTAAGTGTTTACTGAGAAATGATAATGCAGAAATCAAGTTTTTAAAATGTAGAGTTCAATTATTGAATGCTTAAAATATTCTGGTTCAGTTTTTATTTTTATTTTCTATGGGACGGTGAATTAAGTTTGTCAGCTGCGGCCTGCCTCTTAAGCGGACTGTTTTAAACATGTCCATAACTTTAAAACATTAACGTTTTATCTCCCTTTAATGTGGTTTCATTATAACCATCAACTTTATACATTATTTCGAATAAATTAATAAATGGCTTGTCTTTTAATGTCTCCGAACGATACCTATATGCTCCGAAAGATATGCATGTTAATTCCCGATGGTTGTTCTCGTTAATTGACAAGTATACCGAATAAATTAAGCGGTGCGTGCGTGTCCCTGCATTTCTAGTGTTCATTTGATAGTTAATTTATTTTTAAACACATGTAAAACCCGATGCCGCCAAACAAAAAGGTTTTAGCCATTCAACTGGTATGGCAGTTAACGTATGCGTCCCCTGTGGAAGTGTAATTGACAAGAGAACGAGTCAGCGTTGTCGTGAGCAGAGATAAACAGTTTTTAATGGTTATTTATGCGCGCGCGCCGGTCCCAACGAGCATCCTCTAAAAGGCACGGGTTGAATTAAATACTCGCCAATACCGGCGACCTTTTTAACTGTTTTAATCGATTACATTGTATAGAGGCGAGCAGTGACCCGTGTTTAGCTGTGATTCGATTCACGATCGTTTTCCTTTACAATTATATCGAAGTATCGGATCTATAGAAACTTGAATGTGAGCATTCACGTATATCGATTTCAATTTAAAATTATCGATTGTCGGTAATTCGATCGACTAATGAATGGTGACGCCGTAAGTGGTTGGGAAAGATCGCTATCGCATAAATGCGTAAGTGCTTATCCCGTAGCAATGAGCTCATGAATTAGTATGAATGAAAAACTTTAAATATGAATGAAATATATAAATTGCGAAAACCGAAAAAGACTGACAATAATAAGTGGATAAGTACTTATTTTATTCGTTCCCGACATATCATGAGATAGCGATCGAGCTATCGTCGATAAAAATATCAATCAACGTCGACAATATCTGTAGATCATTAACTGAACATTATTTAGATACGGGTGAGTGGTGCGCAACCTACTGCGGAACATACTAGCGATACGACACGCCACGAATTGGTGAAACAAAAAAAATCATCAAACTATGTTGATAAGTAGATGACATACAATTAGAATTACTTAAGCGACAAAATATTAACACGGAAGATCATTATAAAAATCTGTCAATTCCATTAGAAATTGCAATTGTAGCATTGCCGTTAATGCGTACATTAACTTAACGACTTAGGTACTTATTAAATGTGTCAAACAACAAAGTAACGTAATGCAAAACTGGAAACTTGTGTGGCGTGGCGTGTTGTAAATGTGTCTGTAATCCGAGGTTCGTAATGACTGTGGCGTGTCGGATGGGAGTTGGAATCTATCTAATTGGGCAACATTCCTCGCGCCTCCCACCGGCCCTTCCTGCCTATGACTCGGCCCTTTGAAGGCTGTGGGGTTCGATTACGGTTCTAGGAAATTTCGCGTGTACGAATTATGCTGATAAAATCATTTAGATAGTAGTTTGCCTTGTTTATAAAAAAATGTTATTTTATTTTTTTGTGTAAAGGCATTGAAATGTAATTTATAAGTGAATTGCTCACCTATTAGCAAAAACCAGTTACACTTAATAATCAACTATAAAAAAGGTTTAAACACAACTCATCAATTAACAAATAATAAAACAAAAAGCCGACAGCGATCTACAATTAAAAGCTCGCCATCGATCCGGCAACGAGTAGGTATAGTGAACGCATCCAGATCGCATCGCGCGGGTCGACGCACCGAGCGACGCAATAAAACGAAACGAATGCGCTCGCGCATCGTGCGGTAATCGCGCGCCTTTGATCTCGCCGCCACCCACCGCCCGCGCCGCCGCGCCCCTCCCCCGCAACGCACTTAACTACGACTTTATTACAAGTAATTTGTGATTGTTAACGGTACAATTAAAGTGCAATTAAAATGGCCTGCAGTGCACGTCTTTAATATGAGAATCGTTCGCCCTTTCAATGCCATGCGTGACGGATTTGCGGCGACTTCTAACAGAGGTTTAATTACAATTAATACCCAAGTTACCGCCGCGCCTATTGTATCTCGAAAACATTTTATGAGAATCTAAATTAACTCCGAAATTAACAATCATATGAAGAAAAGTTTATGATTTCCTGTAAATATCATCAAGAACATCAAAAGTCATGCATCATAAAGTGCATCACACGTAAGGCCTATAATTATAGATCTGTTTCACTCTGTGATAGTTTGAGTCCAAGGCTGAGAATGGCTCCGACTGACGAAGACAAGCCCCGCGGCGCTTGCGCAGTTAAAACGGCAAAAACGAAGCGGAGAACTCACAAATTGCCGCCCCTAATTACCTCAGGTAGGCGGCCGCACAAAGTGCCCAGTTTTTTTACTATAAAAAGTGCTAAGTTATTCAAAAACAGGTCCGACGCAACCAATAAATATGATTCCGAGCTCCATCAGATGTATAAATTAAGATTTAGTTTCCCATTCCTAAAAGAACATAAAGAAAAAACAACGAATTGAGGATTTTGCAGAATGGACCACTCGTAATTCCTATACATTTTGATTTAACCAAATAGCGCTACAAATGAATCAACTGACCTGCAAGCGAAATCGTCATTGTAGATTATGACACAAAAACATATGCAACGAAAAAGATAATGAAGAGCAAGATAAGATATCCATCATCATTGATCCCGAGGAAGCGACGGACGAAAATAACGAGCTTAACAATAACGAAAGAGGATTTAACAACATCAAAAACTTTCTTTCATCCGTGAGACACCCGGCCTTTTATGATGCTACATTATACACGCATACCTGCTCTAATGATAGGGTGCCGGTTCAAAGAATACCGGGGACTTCTCAATAACACCTCCAGTACCTGGTGCCAGCGAAACAACCGACGAAAAAAGCGCCGGCAATTTGAACGGCCACAAAGCAACCAATGTTATAGGGAAATGGGTTATCAAAATGTGCGCAACTTTATTGCTCTTTAAACACACTTGATTGTTTTATTGTCAGAGATATTACCGAAACGGTATTGCGAGATAATGCTTTATGAATATTTAAAAACAACAACTCATTGTTTTTGGCAGGTAAGTTGTACAACAGGTTCAAAGGATTGACTTCAAAAGAACGTGCCTTCACAGTTGAGACTTCCCGGTCGGAGTTATTTCAACTGGCTGGGCAGAAATACCTGAATTAGCTTTATAGGCTACAAATTGCAACAGTACATCATAAAGTATAGACGTTAGTTGTTACGGCGGTATTAAAGCCGAAGCGGTTTGTTAGTTTTACACAGTGTTAATAGCCGAGCAGTGTGGGTGCCTCAAAATTAGCTCATTACCACCTTCCAGAGCTAAAAGCCGGTCTTTGTTGGCCTTGGACGACTGTTTGTACGGGATTTTGAATTTGTTACAAAAAATGTGGAGGAAATTGTATTTGTTGAAATAAAACGTTTGTGTAAAGACATTCAAGTTTAGAAACATGATGTTTTATAAGTTTACTAGTGTTTTGCAATATGAATTAGTTCTAGGGAATAAAAAAATAGGGCTATGAAAAATGTTGTCCGATTTCCATGCGCACACAAAATTTCATGAAAATCGGTCAAGCCGTTTCGGAGGATTTCTATTTCGTACACCGAGACACGAGAATTTTAAATACAAGAAGATAACACTTACAAGTTAGGAACTCGATTTTTACCAGCCATTAAATTGTTTCTACGATAATACACGTAACAAATCATCGGCCCAGAAATGTAACATTAATTGCCCAATACGAAAGGTGAACGGCCCGCGTCCGGCGAACATCAGTCCTCGTGAATGGACCGGCCTACTTCACCTCAGAGATTCTAATCGAGATACAGATGGAGTTATGGAGCTACAGAATTCTGGAAAGACAACACTTTTGTGTCGTGGTAACGCTATTCTGAACTCAAGAAACAACGACTTAGATCATTTGGGTAAAGATAAAAAAGCACGTGGGAGTGCGATGCCGCGAGATTATGGATGTCGAAAGTCGTGGATATTTTTGAGAAATATGGACCACAGAGCTATGAAAACGTGACTCTTAAAATTTACAATGATGTGGCTAGAGCATACTCTGTACCACGCTAGGCAATGAAATACATTAGAAATGTACATACAAGTATGCGGCAGGGATAGCCGAGTGGTTGAGGTCACCAAACCAAACACACTACACTCGACTTGTCGCGGGTTCGATCCCCGCGTCCGACAAGCATTTGTCTGACCTACAAATGCTTGTCCTAAATCTGAATGTCTTTGTGCTTGTGACTTGATTGTTTGTGGAACCTCCGCGTCAGAAATATTAAATTAAGTACTAGGAAGGCGTTTTTTTTAATAAAAATAAAGATATGAAGTTAAAGTTGACTTCTGATTAATACAGCTTAAATGGTAACGAGCACGATACATGATTATTCATGAGAGCCAATCGTTCTCCGATCGAAGATAAACGCCGCCAATTAGAATTCCAATAGTTCCATTAATTAACAAAAAAACTAGATAACGTACAACTATTATAGAAGTTATCTCTGTTGATAACATTACGCGGAAATGTAATTTGTGATTTTAGATTTATGTTTGTGCTAATTCAGGTAGAGTTTGTTTAACATACCTTAATACCAGTCTAAGTACTCAAACTAACGAAAAAACAAAGCTTCCTGACTTTACAGTTCTTGAAAAGTAAGAACTTCCAAACCTAACCTCACAAAAAAATTTTTTTTCTCCATTTTTATCGCAAACCGTTTAATGTGTGATGTACACAAAAACAACGTCACCATAGTGTCTTGCACTATCGGCTTAGCAAATTCATATATAACTAAAGATATCAGATATATTGAGTTTTAAAGCGATGCCGGTGATAAAGTGGCATTAACCGATACACATCGGCACTTAAGGCAAAGATAGCGCGCCTCGATAACGGATATAAATAAAAATAAATGGTTACTCTTGCGTTATGCCGTTGTAAAGATATTGCTATCAGCGATAGTACGCGCATGAAAGTGCCGGTAGTATGTTTATTGATTTAATGCTGCCATACCACCGACATTAATCCTGTCATTTGCAATATCATTTACAGCTCGGAAAGTGGGATTATTATTAAGGGGGCCGGAGCGAGGCGATTACTTTATCAGTTCTTGAGTTCTCAGCTTCAGTGAGAAGTTTGATGGTATCGTTATTCGCGACATCGCGGGGAACAGGTGGTCGGAGCGGTGCGCGCTGGATGTGAGCCGGTCGCGGCCAGCGCGGTGTCGATACAAGATTGCCGCTTTGATGTGCCGCCCGATAAGGGACCGCTAGTTGCTGCCCGTTATCGCTCACGTCTGTCGTCCGACGCCCACTCTTTATAATTTATCGCGTAAACAATAGCGAAGACTCTATATGGAACACGAATTAGATTATCAACGGAAACATACTTTTTTATGAGTTGTTTTTTTTAAATAAGATCTCCTTAAGTGGAAACAATATAGGAAGCCGCTGAGATGTTAACACAACAAACGTTCTAAAACTGTAAACAAATCTCGTTTAGAATAGAAATGGCCTTTATGAATCTGTCTTGATATATCATAACAACGATTTCCCGTGTGAATGTGAAACAAGGGCGAAAATTGGGACGGACACCCTTCGTTAAAAATATGGTAGCAAGAGTCAACAATAGGGCCCTCGGGAACATCGCGTTACAAGTCCCATATCAGTTTGACAAACCATAAAATCTATTCAGCTATCATTGTAAATCAACCAGTTACAATGGGGTGGCCTCAACATATGATACAATATAACATTATACGTGATATATCGCTACAAACCCCTAGTCCGTGCAAATGTTCAAGGAAATTGGTTTCAAATTCTGATAAAGTTACTTCGAAAAGTTTTGGAAAGTTGGAAAATTTGGCTCTACATTTCTTATTGATGTTTTTCTGTGGTTAATAATGTAATTTTACAGTCATCTATGTGTGTTGAGTTGTTTTCCTACGAATACCCAGTTATTTCTACAAAGTCCGAACTTTACCGAAAGTTTAAACTAAGTTTAATGACTAGAAAGTTAATCTTACCGCTTCCTCAGCTTCCTTCTGATCCTTGTGGCCCATCAGGTTGGGCATGGCAGTCCAATTGTATCCCAAATCCTGGCATAGTGGCAGCTTGATCCTCTCGCACTTGCCACCTTCACCCTCTTCCTGGTCAGCGGACACCAGCCACACAAGCAGGAGCACACAAAAAATCCGAGCCATCGTATATAATTCACAAATAATAAATATCACTGGTATATCATGTCATATTCAATCAACTCAGTCACAAAAACACTATTAGTAAACACTGGTTAATCGTAAACATATTTTATATTTAGAAATAATAAGCGCACACCCTCTCTCGTCTATAGCTCGACGCAGACTGATTTAAATTTCGAACGCGGCGCGGCGTTTCAATTCAAAGGCAAAGGAACGAAACCGGTCGGCCGGTGCGTTCAGAAACATGCATATGTTCCGATAAAAGGTCTGAACGCATGAACAGGGCATTAAGATGAAAAGAAAAAAACGAAAAGGGCCTAATTCGTGTACGGCTCACTGCAATCAGTGGGAGTAATTTTAGCCGTCTCTGTCTTTAATTCGGGATGGAGTGGGATGGATAGAACAATGAAGAACGTATAAAATTAAGTGTATCTGCCCATGAGGTTGGATTTTATTTTACGAAATTGATGCAATAAAAGTGTCGGTAATTGAGAGGTTCTAAAATTTTATTACAAAGCTTGGACGTTACTACGTTGTAGGTACATCGGTTGATGCGCTACAAGTTATGTATTGATGATGGCTGAGCTCTACCACAAGTTATTCATATTTGTAACTGTATGAGAGAGTAGAGCAATACCATAAACTTAAAGATACATTTTGCTCTATTAAAAAGAGATTAGGATCAATGGTAGAGTTTAAGAACTGTATCAATTTGAGAATTGCATTATTCAGCAAAGGATGCTCCATAATCATATTCAACTATTGAAAGGAACATACAATTTAGTGTAACATTACGCATTTTATAAATATAAATACGTCAGTTCATTAGTTTCTGTGACATAATTAGGCCACAGAAAAAAAAAGATAATCACACACATGTTCCCGTGCCAATTTTTATTTCAAGCATGTCATCATTAATGAAATTGTGCTCATTAAGTGAAATTGACAGCACGAGCTATTATTTATAAAAAAAAACCTGTCTACAATGTAAGAGACATTTATTAAAGTAATTTATTCAGTGACTCTCCATTAGTTGCCACCAACCGCGAGGTTGACCAGCCATTCGCTGTTATTTGCAAGCACTATTGACAAATGATCTGTAATGGAATATTTATTAATCATTTGGTCTTTGTATACTGCTAATGTATTTGTTCTGATGGTTTTTCAACAAATTGGAGAATTTGTAATTTGAAATGTTTTAAACAAAAGAAGTATGAAATTGTTATTCATTTTTTAGAGACCAGTAAATGGATTTTTAATGATAGGTGGTGAGGGAAATTAGATTGATAGAGACTAGTTATCAATAATATGTTGTCTTGAAGTTATTTAAATAACACTGTTGTCGCAGCAAACGAGTCTTATAATAGCATTTGCAAAGTATAACACTAATTCAAATAAACTCTACAAAAAGTTACATAAGAGCCTTATATAAACATCTTGACAGTCAGCAAAAAATTCTGCAATTAGATTGCAATGTTTCAAATGATATCAATACTCAAGATAATGTAGAGCTAGGTGAAAGAGCCAGCGCCGTCCTTTCTGCCGAGGGCCGTGCCTTTATCTTTCAGCGCTTCCCAAGTAGAATACACAATTAGGTCCCTTCATTACATCACTCCAATAACACCTTTGATACTCGCTATCACAACTACTAAAATCCAACCTTATGCTAAAATATGTAGAGTTGAAATTTTCTTGTTCGTATTCCTATCTGCGTCCGATATCTTGACTAGTATAACTTGAGCTGTCGTCCTTAGAGAGAATGTTTGATACTGAAAGGATCTGAGAGGTTTAGTTATGTTGGTGGGAGAGTATGAATAGTTGCATTGTGTGAGTGGGACGGCGCGAGGTTGTGTCAAAGGCGCCGCCTGCACGCTGCGCGTACGCCGGCCGGACGCCACGGGAATGCCTAATTAAGGACGCATGCGTGGACTAGTGCAGGGTGTGGTCCCACTGACAGCAAGCAGCGGGTCGCGAGATACTTATGGCAGGCTTCATGCATGGCTGGATGAAATAAGCGAGAACAATGAAGGCTTTGTGGAGAGCATTTTGATCTCCTCAGAAGTATTTGGAGATCATGAATGATAATAGTCACAAATTTGGTTTATACATATTTTTATACCTAGATATTTTATCGAAATGAACTTTTCATTATGTAGTTAAACGTTACCTTGATCAATCCTCTATCATCATTTGTGATTTTACAATTGAAACTCATCTCATCTTATCTAGATCACACGATCGCTATAATCTGAACCCAACCCACCTTACATACAGTCCGGAATCGTAATTAAAACGTCAGATATGGCGGCGTCGGCGGTGATGCCGCGATTCGCGCCAAATGCTAATACAGCCCAATTGTTTGACAGGAAGACACATACTAAACGAATATTAATATCGCCATGATATCGTCATGAAACACGCCGCCGTTTGATGCGCGTGCGCCGGTCACTGAATTGGAGGTGTTGTGACTTTGTGACAATGGCGGACGTGCGCTGTATCAGTTATTGTCAGACTTTATTTATTAATACTTTTATGCTGATGAATAATAGCTTGTATCGATTATGAGAGTGTATGTATTGGGTAGAATGTTATTACGACTGACTAAAGGAACGTGTTACTTTGTAGAAAAGTCTGGAAATCTCTCTTTAATTGCTCTATTTAAAAGTTGGAGGTCCAAGGAAGAATGGCAATCTTGTAACAATGAAGGCTTTTTAAAACTATATTGTTAGTTTATTTTTTTGCTGAAGTACATAAGTTAAACCTTAAGTGTGTGGTCTAAAGAGGTCATTCCCAAAGAAACGAAGAAGAGAGATGTCATAATAATAATAATTTTATGCAAACAACAGATTAGATAGACATATATAATTATATGTACGAAAACAATAATTGCCTCATTTACCATGTATAACAATAATTCAACAAACGACTCTGAAATATCCTAAACTTTGATATTAGACGGTCAATACTTTTCATAAAAAATATTGAATCGCTATTTGTAAATAGAAAAAAATGATGCTACAGACACACAAACCCTTGGTTAAGTAATTATCTTGAACAATTAATAAAATAAAAAGATTCATTTCGCCACGCTATATTTTCTCATTACAAAATCAAAGCCTTTCGTCATTTATATTTATATTCCACGGCAATAAACTCTCTTACCATTGATTGCGAGTATTAATGTCAGTAACAATACGAATACAGCCTTAGAATTAATGCTTCAAAGAAAAGACATCAACGCGCTTGACAAAGGTGACACGAACTTATGTTTTATGATTTTATAGTTGTGCACTTTGTTTTATCCTTTTTCTGACTAGAAGTGCGTGAGATTTAATTGTTTATATTAAAAAGGTTTGAGTGTAATTGCGACTGATTGCAAAGGTTCGTTACTATGTCATGTTTTCACGAGTACCGCAGCTTTTTGGGACAATGCCGCTGGCTTGGCATGCATAGTGACGATATTATAATAAAGGAAGACATTTTTGAGTATGTGTTTGTTGCTTCTTTACTCTTCAAGGAATTAACCGAATTGGTGATTTTGTATGTGGTAAGTAATGCCTTGGATTACTACGTAAGCTATAGGCTAGATTACTCTTTGGAGCAACAACCCACATCTCAGGCAGCAGACGAGTGAATAAAATAAACAATTGGTAACTTATTACTACATACGTTTTATTTAAATTGTAAATAACAAAATCAATTTATCATTATTATTAAATGCATGACTGAGCAATGTCCACACGGCTAGCAGCTGCCCATCGTATGGCGTGGGTTGTAACTGCGTTTGTTTTTAGCATTACGTAATTATAGCAACCGGGTTGCCGGGTTGCGGGTTGCGGGTTGCTAAGTGTCGCGTGTAACAGACTGGAACGGGAGGGTGACTAATGACTGCTACTGTGTTTATTTATGAAACTAGCAAGACTTATCAATGGGTATTACAATGTTGAGGTAAAAGCTTAAGTTATTAAATAGAATTTGCTATCACGTTATTTTTGTGCAGCAAGAGGAGTACTACCCCGAACCTAACAGTATAATATTGCGTATTTTTTGTCAAAAAATGCTCAGAAGAACAAGCAGTTAAGACGTGCAGTGATGTTTACACCCTCGTGCCTTTATCAACGCTGTGAAACGTCGTCAATTCAGACAACTAGCATTTAAAATAGGCAACACAATTTCTCCTAGTGTGGATGTAAGAATGGCGTTCATCTGACCCAAGTATAACTGTGAACTGCCTTTAGCATTCACATAAGAGGAAAAGTTTAGGTAGAAGAAGACTTACACCAAGTCTAAATAGAAAACAAAAATGAGAAACTATCTGCAGTATCAGACCATTACCACAGAAACAAAACACAACACAGCCTCCACCTGACAACCAATTAGATCAAATTAATATAATAGCAGCATTGAGCTAAATATAATTTAAATTCTCTAACGACAACTTAAGTACTAATAACTCCTCAAACAATTAAACGCGGTGTTACAACAAAAAGCCGGATTGTCGAAACCTTACTTCATGATATGAAACCCCAAATGAGTCTGTCTGTTTATCGGTTTCAGTTTGTAACCTGTGAACAACACTACCGATTTCGATAAAATCTAATATGGAGATAGTTTAAACTTCAAGGAGGGATGTGGTATTTTAAGTAGTTTTTGATATTAATGCAGGCAAAGCAACTGGGAAGAGCTAGTCTTATATATAATAAGGAGGTCCAAAAAGCGTATTTGCGAGGTCCCAGCAATTACCGCGTATCTCGCGAGTCGCGGGGTCGCAGACACAATTAACTGAATTTGCCACAGACGGCACAAAAACTGAGGACGGACCTTAGGGACTGGTGACCACAATAGCAGATTTTATGAGTCTGTCTTATTAAAGTACATGTTGCAAACAGTAAAATTATGTGTTCATGTAGAGTCGATCTAGAAAGCTAAGATTTAAGTTAAGTAAGTATAATGTCATATTGTGAGAATATTTTTTTTCTTTTCTACACTAGGTACATTTATTTGCCTATTATTGAAAATTCACCTCAATTATTGAATGAAGAACATGAAGTAAGTAATATTAAATAAACAAAGAGAATTATTAATTTACTGTACCAACAAGAAAACAATTAGAAGAAAATAAACTCGAACATAAATATTTAAATTAAAAAACTGCGTCAAGTAATAAAATATACATTAGTAGTCGTTGCGTCATTAACACGCTTGTAACAATTTCTACCCTTCTGGCGGCCCCTGTAGCAAATAATGTAACAGCTGTCGTAACGAGTTCTAATTGTAATGCCATATGTAAATAATATGGAATAATTGTAAGTTATATGTATACTGTGCTCCTAGGCTCGAATCAAAGACCTGGAAAGTCAAGATGTAAGTTCATAGTGGGATTGGGAAGGCTATATGTGCTGAAGGCCAGCAGAGTGGTGAAACAAAATATCACCGATTTTTTTTTCCCGAAATGTTATGACGAGCGCGACTCTTACGCTCTGAAAATACTGAAGAGAGAAGGGAAACCTTTGCCCAGCTGTGGGCTTGGAATAATTTTTTATCTAGTCCACTGTGACCCACTGCTAGGCGAAGATTGCTCCAAAATCTATCCACAATTCTCTATCTTGGGTCACACAGAACCAGGCCAAAATAGGATTTTATTATTTTTGCATATTTCATTTATTCATCGAATTCTGATGTCCTGGACGAATCATGGTGCCTCGACAGTCAGTATAATTTGAGCGGAATGCCGGCGGAGCGCGGTGACGTAAAAACTATGACGAACGCGCGCCGGCCTCGACTGTACACAAAAACTTAACTGTACTCTAAGTTAAATGTACACGGAAAATTCTGGCCAATGTCTTCTAAGATATAGTGTATGACAAGCTTTTTGGTAACCTGAAATATGATAAGACGGCACGAGAAAAAATGTGCAAGTTGTATACATTGCTGGCAATGACATATCACTTTTGATACGTATGCTTTGTGGCCCCGCAATGTACTGCAACCTGCGTCATCTTTCTCGTGACGTCGAAATGAGTCTTTAATATCGATGTTTGAATATTTGAACAGCAAGAAATATGAATTTTGAATATTGATAATTGTTACTGAAACCGTTTGTCTTCATAAGGGGTGAAGTATGTATCATGTGTATCATTTTGATACCGACTGTAAGTACTAAGAAAAATGTATCACACAAGGACACAATATTGCATAGAAAGTGTCTACGTATATTATAGATATTTAATTTTCATTTCTTTTGAGCCGGCAAATCTATATTAAAAATTAATTTACCATATTCTTTAGTAATTAATTATTATATTTTCATCTTCAAGCCAACGAGATCCAATTTTCAACCGACTTTCAAAAGAATGAGGTTCTCAATTCGTATGTATTTTTTTCTTTATTACCTCAGACCTTCGGACTGGATGAACCGAATTTGTTGTTTATTTTTTTTTAATAACATCAGATATCTGTCATTTAGTCCCATAAAAATGTCATAAACCTTGGTTCAGTAGTTTTTATTTGAAGACCATTTTATGTTTTAGTTGTTAAACAATATTATGTGCATTTAGTTCATAAATATGAAACAGAAAATAAAAGCAAATTGAATAAAATAAATTAAATATACATTATGTAAAAGTATTTCAAAACAGCATTGAAATATATTCAGTGACATTTACTTAAAAGCACTTTCACTCTTGTCACAATAAACACTATATTTAAACCCATTTAGCCCCAGGCATAATTACGATGTACTCAAAGATAATATTAAAAACAGTTCTAGCTTTAAAAACAACATGAAAAGTACTTAGATTGTACAAGACAAATGGCACTCAAAGATGTTTACAAGTTTCCATTTTAAGACCATTTTTTATTCAGTAAAATACCCTTGTTTGGTCGCAAAAACTGAATTAATATCGCATTTACTATGCGTTATAATTGAATAGTAAATGTTTATGTTAACGCGTTGTTAGGGTTCTGTACCCAAGGGTTATAAACTCTTATTGAAGGTCTGTCCGACCGTCCGGCACCAGGGTGCATCTCATGAACTATGGTAGACATTTGATTGACAGTTGATATTTTCACAGACTACGTATTTCTCCTGCCGATTTAACAATAAATGCCAAAATTAAAGACCGAGTTTAGGCAAGTGAATTTCTACAGGTTTTTTGGACGGTGACAAAATAAATTTCAGCGTTTATATTTTATTTTAAGCCTATTAGCAAGGAACCCTAGATGTTGCTAGCCCGATTCGTACTTGACCGATTTTTTTATTTAGTTAAAGGAATCTATTACTCTATCTTTAACCCATCTAAGGAGATTCCTTGAGAATCGTTAATAATAAAAGTTAATACCAGCCTGGGCAGCCTGTATGTCCTAGTGTTGGGCACATAGCTCTTCCCAAATAGGAAATAATTTTGATCAATACGATGTTTCACTGCGGGTTGGCGATTTTAGATTCTAATCTTTTCTAATATATAAAGCTGGAGAGTTTGTTTGTTTGAACGCGCTAATCTCAGGAACTACTGGTATAAATTGAAAACATATTTTTGTGTTGAATAGACCATTCATCGAGGAAGGCTTTAGGCTATAAACCATCACGCTGCGAAGATACAATGGAAAATGTGAAAAAAACAGGGCAGGTATAAATCATAACTTATATCCTTCTACCAACGAGGACGAAGTCGCGGGCAACAGCTAGTCATACATAGAACCACAAGATCACCACCAAAGAAAATCAGGGTCAAAGGTGTCTCATATTCTGGGGTTAACCCTTTAAAGTAACAATAGGCCTTATAAGTAGATGGCCATCCCGTTTCACAATAGCAAAAGCATCATTTTAGAATTGGTCGGTAGACCTCTTGAAATGTTTCGATTACAAAATCCTATTCCTGAGTTACACCTGCATCATGAATTAAATCAATACTGACTTTGACCTTCAACCAGCTTGAAAAACATCAAAATAACATCTAAAATAAATCTTGGGAGGTCACTGAGTATCCTTCAAGACACCATAATAGGTATAATACTATTTATCGTAAACACGCGTGTGTATAGTCCAGCATGCGACCGTGCGCTGCGCGGGCGCACGTCATGGGGCGCGAGTAGGTGTTAATGCGCTCCCCCGCTGCGCAGGAGTCGAAAACAGCGTGTTTATCGATAGACAATGCGTGTCGTGATGTTTTTTGTATCTTTTTTAGTTTTGATTTGATTATTAATTAAAGGTCTTTGTTAATGCAAAATTGACGTAGTTACTTTTATACGTATCAAGGGGAATCCTTGCGTTGAATTGAAGATGTTTTTATATATTCGTAAAATGGGGTTGGTTAGATCATCTTATCTACCGTTAAGAAATGAAAATTAAACATATATTTTATATTTACAAAACAGAGTCGCCCTAAATAATAATCTACACAACCAGTCTTACCAAAAACTAAAGTTAATATCGATTATAAATCACTCGAGCTGTGCGCAAGAGTTTATAAATCAATACTAAAATTAATTAAGTCTAAATCGCGAAACACTCGCTTTCAAGTTGGCCGAAGCAAATTGCTTTACGGCCGACCACCCGTTGTTCTTTCTATGTACAATTCCGTTCATAACGTTAATACAGTACCCATTAATCTTGCTATTGTTTTTAAATATTGAGGATAAAGGTGTCAAAATATACAAATGTATTAATCGAAAATACTTGTGTAATTATTAGTGCTTTTTGGTTGAAAATTATAGGATTTTTTGGTTGCCGCTCTCGTTTCTTTTAACGCTTTTTGTTTTAAAATGTTCTTTTACTAATATTTTACATTCTTTTTCGAATTTTGGTTGTTAAACAATATATATTCGATAGGAACTGCAAATGACTGTCAATTCATAGACTTTTACTTAGAGTCGATAGTAAGTGGAATTTTTTTTTTCAGATAAGTCACTTTTACGTAACGTTTTAAGCATAAATATGAAGTTGAATTTACAAAGATTTCCAAATCTATACATGAGCTTTTTCCTTTTTTTGTTTGGCTCTCAAGATCCAACACTAAACAGACCAGTACCTCTGTAGTAGGTAGTCTGCTACAGTTTTTGTTACGTTGAACAACAAGCATTTGTCTGCGGGTGTGTCCGTGTGTCGGTGACAATGTGACGAGTGCGGTGGTAGTCCCTGCATTATTCATGTCGCCCGCCGGCGCCGGGAGCCACACATTGTATGTTATGTAACACTGATTTGTTTGTGAAATGTAGAGTCAGCTACAAAGGCCATAAAAAAATGCTTCTGTATGATAGATTTTTAATCCAGTAAAGTCAAAGTTTTAATGATACAAACGTCAAATTAAATACAGCTTATGAGTCACAAACCGTGAAGGGTTGGTTATTATGCCAACCATTGACTTCAGCGTTATCAAAAAAAGACAAGTAAAAGTGATGATATATCCTACTTGCAGAATAAATGATTTCATTCCATCCTTCGCGGTTTCCAAAAAGACACGGTGGATTAATTTCACAGTTCACATCAATATCACTCCAGTCACAATGACTAAGAAAGAAAATACCGTGAGAAAACTTTGACTCCCAATGTTGAAATCGGAAGTCGACAACCCGCAGTGAGCTAGAGTGGTGATCAATACTCGAAACTTGCCTTTACGAAAAGAGTCCTGTGCCTATCAGTGGGACAATTAATGACTCGCGAGACTTTTGCAATAACTTAGTTTTGGAACTATTACATATTAGTTAGCTTAAATACTGGAATACTACTAAAATGCTTCTGAATATTAATATAATGATATTTACAGAAAATCATAAAACTCTTTGCTTTAAAATAATTTTCTAGATTAATTTCGGAGTTAATTTGTATTCTCATAAAATGTTTTCGAGATACAGTAGATGCGGCAGTTACTTGAGTATTAATTGTACACAATTAATTCTACAAATTAAACAATTATCTTGATAAATTTTAAGCAGTTCGTAGATGTGACTCTGTTCATCCACTTTCTTTGCTGTCCGTACCCCATTTTAATATACTCGACTATGACTGTCAGTGTTACTCACCATGTTTCACTCCTAAGGTCAAAGGGATATCTACTTAATATACGGCCGCCATCCGTCTATGCATAAACATGTAAAACTTGTGTCTACGTAATAAAACAAAAGCTGACAATTATAATTATCATCTAGTCAAAATCAAAAGTTTCTATTTCAAAAAGGCCGTTTTCTAGTCACTTTTAAAAAATGATAATAAGTAAGAGAGTAACGACAATGTCAAAAAGCAAATACAAACTCTACAAAACTACTAAAAAGGAACTTACGAAGATATAAAGGCCTTACGGTGAAATTCCTTCATTGTCATTCTTCGTTTCGTCTTTAAAATTAAAGATAGCCTAAGACTTCACAGTGACTTCAAACTTATTGTACCTACATAAAATAGTTACGACAACATCTTTAAATATTTCACTTGTAATTTTATAAATAAGCATTTTCTTTTATCTCGCAAAATTAATTTTATCTTAGTACAGTAATTGTAAGTACACTTTTACGTATTAATTTAGATTAGTTATTACGTCACAAACCTCCTCAACTTATAAGTGGTTTTTCTATATCATCGAAAACAACGGAAAAGCAATCTAAAACTGACTCCAATGAAAATTCTACTCTAAATCCTTACACACAAAGATTCAACTCAAATGTACGTTAATATCTTTAGATATTGCTGTGGTAAATATCACGTAGATATATAACAAAGAAGGTTAGTGTAGACAATGTCGGTGTGAAATTTGTCGAGACCTCTCAAATGCTTCGAACTATAAAATGTATACGTTTGCGAACAATATTGAGGCAATATGGCGACGTGAAGTACCACCTAATTAAGTTGTTACTATGTGGGGTACAATTCTTTGTGTCAAAGAGTTATATATAGTGAGGGATTTCTTTCTCATAAAATACTATGAGGCTACGATTAGTTTAGAGCAAAATTTACCTTAAGAATAATCGGCCAAGTGTGAGTTTGAATACAGACTTTGAGGGCTCCGTACAATTAAGTTTGACAGATTGGTTTGTGACTAATAAAGTGTGTTCCAGTCACAATTTTCTTTTGCTACCCAGCATCAAATTTATTAACGTTGTTACCTCGAAGTTATTTTGGTATTTTTTTTGTTTTTGAAATATATACACCATCTTATCAAAATTAAAATATCTACCTGTCACGGTTTCTTCGATAGAGCCTGGTAAGCAGCAGGCAGCAGAACCTCAGTTACAGAGTTCCGTTTTACCCTTAATAAAGTAGTTTTACTAGTACCAATTTCCTTCAGAATAAAGACTACGAGTTTTTTAAGTACTTCTAACACTCATTTTACTTCAAATCACAACATATAAAAACTGAAGTATCAAGTATATCAAAGGAATATGTTAATAAAACTAATATATTTCCGTCCGTCACATTGCATGTCCCCGCTAATGCCCCTGTATATATTCAGTATTAATAGATAAGTCATCCAACACCCTCTCGGCTCCTTCACAGACACAGAACCCTTTTAACACTTCCGCTATTAAAAACTGCTATAAACACACGAAAAAAGTGACAAAAAAATACGTACGAAAACGAAACATCGAAATACCAACCTTAAAACCCGCCAAGAAGATTGAAATTTGCTTAAGAAAACTAACGATCAGATATCTCAAAGTGATAATTTCAACACGAAAAAAATCAACTAATTCTTTTAACTTAAGGTTCAAAATAGCTCAGCATTCAAAAACGTAATAAACTTTTAACATGACAACACGAAATTAAGAGTATTAAAACAACATGTGTGGGACAATGGGGCGGCGAGTACAAAGGATGGCGGCGCCTTTGAAGCCGGGGCGGGCACACCCGGCGGGCAGACCACTGTTACTTGTACAACACACCTTTGTGCACCCTTTGAACGGTATAAACTATTGTTTTCATGCTTTGTTCACTTCTATGCAACATTACACGGTATCCTATTGTTTAATGGAAATTGTAATTTGTATTGTTAAAACAGACTAATTATTGGAAGGATTCAGTTGTAGTTAAATAGGGTTATGTTGTTACTAAAAAAGTATAAACACAAGGATTAAATTCTATGGTGCAGGAATGTAATTCCTAGAAATTTGGAGCATAAAACTAGGAGAAATTTGTAAATAATAACACTGACGGGTGTAGTTCTTAGTTCGTAATTATTCAAGAGATTTTTACGAGATCATGAAGATCGACAAACATGTAAATCCGGTAAAAAGTCTTACTTCTATATATACTACTAGCTGTTGCCCGCGAATTTGTCCGCGTGGTTAAAAGATATGTTATGATTTATATCTGCCCTGTTTTTTTCCACATTTTCCATTGTATCTTCGCTCCTATGAAGAATGGTGTATTCAGCACAAAAATATTTTTTCAATTTGAACCAGTAGTTCCTGAGATTAGCGCGTTCAAACAAACAAACAAACTCTTCAACTTTATATATTAGTCTAGATTATTTGTGACAATAATTCAGTCTAAAAAAATGACCAATGGTACACAAAGAATTAAAATAACTATTTAGCATTAAAAAACTAACCTGGACGTGTAATTTAGCAACTATCTTAACTAAATAGTCATTAAGCCTTAATTACTGAAGGCAATTAAGATCAAGCAATTACTACTAGTTTTTACAAACACTAGATCTAGTTGGGCCTAGGTAAACCTGATCGACCGTTACGAAAAAACCGTTTATTTTCTTGAAGTATCAAGTTTGTTTACATTAGTAAAGTAATTAAAACAGCCTTTTAAGATGAATGTTTCTTGTGATTCTACGTAGATTTGTGGTAAAATACTTGGGCAGAGCACAAACCAGTCTTTATTGTACAAAAAAAGATGAGAAATTTCTAAATGGAGAGTATTGCTGTTAAAAATATAAGGTTAGGAAGCAACGTCTTATAAGATCGAGATTTGAAATAATTTGCCTTGCACCCAAAATATTCGATATATATTCGCATAATATCAAATATCCGCTGTTGGTACCTATATCTTTGCAACTCACCGCTTTGTTTAATCACTTCAACGTTTAATTTACAAACGCATATCGTGATATTCATAGATTTTATTTGGTTTTTCTTACCATAGAATTGAGTTTAATAATTTCTAAATAGTGGTTTCTTAGGTTTACGCGAATGTTCATTCAAATGAAACTACTTTTACGGATTTTATCGCGGTCTAATTTTTGATTTTAGTTCCCGACGTTTCGACACCTTTGCAGGTTTCATGGTCACGGGCAAACTGCCCGTGTAAAGTAGTTTCATTTCAATTTCTATATAAGTAAACGGAAAGCCAAATGGTTGAGTTCACTGTGCGCAACGTGTTACGGGTTCGCTTCCCTAGTAGGACAAGCGTTTGTGTGACCCACGACACGAATGCTCGTCCTGAGTCTACATGTCTTTTTATTTGAAATGATTATTTGCGAAACCCAGCGACACAAGAATTATAAACCTTAGTGCGAGAGTATTTAGAAAAAAACGAGACTGCTTAACCATAATTCCAACCAGTAGCAACGCAAAAAGGTTGAAAAAGGTAACTCCACACTGAATTATTCTCTTACTCCGCGAAGCGCAACCAACATTTCTTTTATACACACAAAGTGCATTTTAATAACTCCTATCGGTTTATTATGTAGGCTTATCGAATCGCATCCGGCGTGGCAAGAAATAAAGAACCCTCATGCGATGGTAGTGCGTGAGACCAACTATCACCGCGTTAATGACTAATTAATAAATTAACAATGAATATTGTGGCGGCTTAATGTTCTTTATTAATATATGTATGTTAATGTGGTAGGAGCGAATTAATTTTTAACTGCTTAATTGTTTAATTTTGAAGCACCACAACTGTGTTCCTGTATTAGATTGTGTGTGGACGAAATATGATCTTATGGTGTGATGAAAGAGAAGCAATATAGAAAAAATAAAGAAGCAATAAAGATAAAAGTATTTAATTACCGAGTTTCGAGTTTTTAGTGTACTATTCAAATTATACAAAGGATTAAATTCGTTTGATTTTGGAGCGATTATTATTAAGAATGTGAAAATAATGTACTTATGTAACGTATGTATATTCCCAAGATTATTTAATAGTCCGAGTGTTTGTACTATGACCCAAAAATAATTGATGTAAACATATTTGGTATGTCTATTCAAAAAATGTTCTCATGATCTCTCAATCTTACATGAAGTATTTTTTAACTCTTAGTGTCCATGAATAAAACAACAACATTTATAAGAATTCGTTACCCTTCCGAAAATCATAAAAACGTAACCAACAAAATTGAAACAATAACTTGTAAGCCGCACGTTACACAATCATGAGGTTAAACAATATATATAAACAGTTCAAAGTGTTCAAACTCTTTTTGAACAACAATTTTGCGAATGCCATTGTTTAACAATAATTGTTTGCTAATTGCTCTTTCACTCCATTGATGCGGTCCTATTGTCAAAAGCCTTAGAATGTTTAACTATTGATGTTTTTATTGTTGCTAATGGGTTTCGAAGTACGAAATTATTGGGTTGAATGGAAAACTATTAAAAGAAACGTGTTACGTGTATTTTTTAGCGAGAAATAATCATATTATTCTATCAATTCTAAAAAGTTTGGTTGGTTTAGCATAAAATGAAATTAATTACTATGCAAACAGGATTAACTAGGTACACATTTTTTAAGTAATCTTTAAAATTAAATTAAGTACGTGATGTATTAATAATAAACCAACTAGATCAATCCTCAACCCTTCCCTATATGGGTAGAGGCCTCCACATAACAAAGGACATTTCAAGTAGAGAAAACGTCTTTTGAATTAAAGGTTTCCTCATCATATTTCCAAAAATAATTTGATGCAGTTCATGCACATACACATCCTTTATACCTCGCCAAATATATTCGCTATCACGAATGATAGAACGTCTATATTTCGTGTTGGCAATCCATCCTCGCCGAGTACGGGTGAGCGGGTACTTGATAGACATTCCTATGCGGCGCGGCTCCTCAAAGCAGTTAATGCCTATCTGAAGCTCCTCATAATTAATGCCCCCCCTCACAGGCCCGCTGTCGGCCAGTGTGGTGCGCGAGAGTTAATATACAACAAATATTGTAGAGTTCGTTACTTAATTTGTTTGGATGCAGATTAAGTTTTGGCATTCATTTGTGTAATTTTTTTTTTTGTAAATTAGTTGTAAGAACGGAACTTTATAATTATTTAATATTCAAAGTTATTTCTATGACATCATCATCGGCCTAGCCTTTTCCCAACTATGTTGGGGTCGGCTACGAGTCCAACCGGTTTCAGCTAAATACCAGTGTTTTACAAGGAGCGACTGCCTATCTGACCTCCTCAACCCAGTTACCTGGGCAACACGATACCCCTTGGTTAGACTGGCTGTCAGACTTTTTCAGCTTCTGACTATCTGCAACGACTGTCAAAGATGTAGGAATAACAGCCGGGACCCACAATTTAAACGTGCCTTCCGAAACACGGAGGAACTCGTTATGACAAAGATCACCCATCCACGGACCAACCGCGTCAAGCATAGCTTAACCTGTGATCGAATCACTTATGCGGTTATAGCTTAGCCACGAGCTCCTCAAAAGTTGTTTCTATGACAATAAAAAAAAAGTGTTGGACACTGAAAGCATCTTGCGTGAACCATTTTAAAAATAATGCCGAAATAAGAACATTTTGACGGGCCTGTTGGTCTAGTGGTTAGTGACCCTGACTGCTATACCGGAGGTCGTGGGTTCGATTCCCGCCCAGGATAAATGTTGTGTGATGAGCATGATCATTTGTTCTGGTGTCTGGGTGTAATTTATCTATAATATGTATGTATTTAGAAATATCAGTTAGTTAGTATAAGTTTATCAGTTGTCTGGTTACCATAACACAAGCTCTGCTTAGCTTGGGATCAGATAACCGTGTGTGAGTTGTCCCAGGATTTATTATTATTATTATTTCCTTTATTTCATTAAAATACATATAAATTACATTTTTAAATATATATAAAAAACAACATACATTTAAAAATATAAAAAATAGTGTCCAACCGGCAACGGGTACAGGGCCCAAGCTGCCGGTGGTCAGGGCTCCAGAGAGAGGAACCTCCTCACGATGCGCGCCGTGTCCAGAAGTACCGCTTTCTGAATCAAACCCTTGACCCAGACGCCCAACGAGAGCCTCCGAAGATGTTGATCGAGGCTCTTGGCTATTAAGCCATTGGCACTTACGACTATCGGGACAATGATTGCCGAGTCCACCTCCCACAAGTCGACAACCTCGTGAGCTAAATCCAAATATTTCAATTGTTTTTCTTTTTCTGCTTTCACGAGGTTCTCGTCATGGGGGATAGTGATATCAACAATCATTGTCCGACGCTCTGATCGATCGATCACCACTATATCAGGCTTATTGGCAACAATAGTCCTGTCAGTGATGATAGATCGATCCCAGTACAGTGTGATATGACCACTTTCGAGAACTGGGTCGGGCACATACTTATAGTACGGCACCTCAGATTCCACAAGTTTGTATTTCAGAGCAAGCTGCTGATGGATAATCCTGGCCACTTGGTTATGTCTGTGCAAGTATTCACCGTTAGCAAGACGAGAACATCCCGAAACTATATGTCTCAAGGATTCACCGGAGGAGTGACATGCCCGACAGATGTCAACTGTACCATCCTTAATTATATATTTTCGGTAGTTATTCGTCATGATAACTTCATCCATAATTGCACATACAAACCCTTCGGTTTCTCCAAAGAGATCTCCGAAGCGTAGCCAGGCCACGGACGCTAAGAAATCTACATCGGCCCCGTGAAGGGTCCGATAATAGCGTCCGTGTAGCTCCTTGCTTTGCCATACATCTTTGCGGTCTTTGACGCTTAGTACGATAGGTTTGTGCCAGTTCTCTTTACCTAGAGAGAGCGGAGTGAAGCCCTTATCCACTGCCACCACATTATTATTATTATTATTATTTATTAAAATTCCGAATTCTAAATAATTACTAAATAAAACTATTTCCATGTTAGACTCTTTTTCAACTATATTTACAATGGTACTTCTGTAGTCAAACTGTCATACATATAAGAATCGTGCGTGACAAATTGCAGCGCCCGCGCAGCTAAGAAAAACAACTCTTAACGATAGCTTAATTGCGCGTAATTGTGACCCGGTGGTAGATCGGCAGCCATCTTAGATTGGTCTGCCGCGGTGTAGCTACCTACTACATATTATATCTTACAATTTATAACTACGTAGAAAATACGCGAGTCTAAAGAAATAACAGAGTAAAAAATTGATGACCAATAGTTACCCGATTAGATATAGGATTTTGATAACATCTATGAAGTAGTACATTTGAACTTCAAGTCCATCAAACATCATTAAAAGTTCATCTGTAATAGGGCAGCGTAAATAGACCGGTTATCAATGCCAAAAATTGAAATACTGACTGAAGGTTTGCTCTATATGGAAGCTTAAATATCCACTTTTCTCTTGAATCGATATAAAAGTTGATTAGATTTGATTCGCTGCCTTAAAAAGCTTCTTGAGAACACTTTACTGCTAAAATTGCAGAATACCAACTGATCGACGTTGATAGAAGAAGCTTAGGAAACATAAGGCAATTGATTTCAAGCAAAACTACTTAAAAATGGAACGGTCTACCCTTGCGTATTAATGGGAGTGTCCGCCTAGTTTCGGATCCAACCGGAGCCCTCGATCATGAGCTGGTTCGGGGTAAGTCGAAACTGTCGTATGTTGTAAGTATGAATAATCCTCACGAAAGTTACGGTACTAATAAAAATCTAGCGAAACTGTTTTAAATAGATTAAACCATTAGTATTTCATACTAAAGGTAGAAACTTACAAAGGCCAATTTAAAACTGTCTAAGGATAACGAAAATGAATGTATCTTGGGAGTCTAGTGTAGACACTAGACCCCCAAGATACATTCAAAGTATTTTTTGAGGGAAAGTGGTAGACCACTATCCCTCACGTAGCGCGCTGTCCCTCTTTCTCTTATTTTAAGAGGTAGGCTCCCAGAGTGACGACAAGCGACGATCGTTTTTGTTTTAAACTACATTAAAGTTTTCATAATGAATGGCCGGAGTTTTTGTAGCGTCAGATAAACGTTAATCACTGATATCTGTAGAGTTGTGGTCTCGATACGAATGATTGTTAAGTGTTGCTCGTTAATGCAATCTGAGGCGTCTAGACGGAGGTCTGTTATGTTAGACTTTTGTCTACTAGTTGTAAATAAATACTTACCTTTTTGGGGTTGAACGGATGGAATGAACTTATTGCAAATTTATCTTTAAGTATTTTAAAAGGCAAACGTGAGTATCAAGCTGCGAAGTTCTATAGATATGTAGTTAAACAAAGTATAACTGATATTATCATATGGATGACGATATTTTCTTTTTACTTTTAGTCGGCTAGCTCAACCAATCAAATTCGATACATCATTTGTGTCGTCAGTGACGTTACTTCTATTTATGAATATTGCTAAGTTTCTACGTGACACCTGAGATAGTTTTGTTTGTTTTTTTTTTTGGATAAACGCAAAAATACGTGTAATTTTCTTTTTCATTAACTTTCGGATTAAATAAAAAAATAAACTTCCTAAACCCAATCGTAATACCTAATGTAGATTGCAATTGAAGATAGCAAAGTCCCAATTGGTGGTACGGTTTAATATTTTTATAGATAATTGGTTCATTTGACTGTGGTTTAACCTCCTGATAAACCTGTAAAACAAAACACAGTTTGTCTTTCCTAGCCGGTGCTTTATTCAGTAATTTCATAATGTTACTATTCAAGAGATCGTTAATTTGAATTGTAATCGCTAAAATACAACACAATGTTACGGTTATACGACAACCGTACAGTCACCGGCAGAAGTCTGTAACACAATCTAGTTAACAAAGTGTCAGAATTCAATAATGCTATGTAAGAAATGGTGTTTAGTATATTTGAATGATACCAGGTCATCACGAGCCTAGCCTTTTCCAACTATGTTAGGGTCGGCTTCTAGTCCAAGGATGCGGCTATGTACCAATATTTCACAAGGAATTACAGCCTATCCGACCTCCTCAACCCTGGGCAAAACGGTACCGCTTAGCTAGACTGGTTGTCAAACTTACTATCCTCTAACTATCCCTAACGACTGTCAAAGATGTATTAATAATAGTCGGAAACAGAGAAACTCATCATGACATATCAAATTGTGCAGTTTTAGCTTAGCCACCAACTCCTGTAGTCTTTTACCTACACAAAATTAGCTATTAATTAATGAAACTCCGTAATCTATTACGTAATTTAATATCCCATTTCTGACGATATTTAAGCCATTTTTTAAGTTCATTGAATTTGATAGTGTACAGTTGTTTTGAAAATCTGTTTGTAACCGACTTCTGTTGCTGGCTGTACCAACAGTACAAGCAGAACATTCCGATGACCGCAACTCCGAGGGAGTGCCCCACTGGCAATAAAACATTTTGTCGGCGAATTCAGTTCAATAAACCTAAATAATTCAATTAATTTATTGTAATTGAATTCAAATTCAATTGTTCAAAGGTAATTGAATTTTCCTAAATTCACCTTTAGATGTTTTTGTCTAATTTTCATAACTCGTTTTGAAGATTAACTCGATTCTAATTAGAAATGTTTTATACATATGATGGTTTTTAAATCATGATCTATAAAGTCAGTTTTGGCCTGTCGGGTTTACATTGAAAGTTTTGGTGTCGTATTGTACTTAATTCATAATATTAAATACAATAGGTTGTAATTTTTATACTTTTCAGTTTTCGGTGATAAGCGATATTGGCTTACATTTCCATACTTCTTTTTTTTTTTGTCCAGTGGAAATCCTCATGGACATCCTTCGCCCTGGGGAAGGCGAAGGGGTATGCCGGACTCCTACCGGCTAAAACCACTGGAATGCTTCCCGCTTCCTTTAGTCGGGGGCCAAGCGGGAACCCTTTCGCAGTCTACCGCGAACCCCGACATGGGAGCTCCTAAAAGAGCTGCATCATCATTGAGAGGAAGAGCAGTGTCTTCCTCATCGCTTTAAGAGGCGCGCTGAAGCATCGCGCGCGCCGTCCTTGCCTGGGTACAGTACAGCAGTCTTCCCCAATACTGCTCTCCGAGGCTAATCAGGGTGGCTGGAGAAGGGCAAATTGTGCCCTTCTTTTGCCCCCTGCTCGTCGTGCGCGTAGAGGATTGTCACTTCTCTCCCGTGTTCTCTCTGCGCTCTCTTTGAGCGCCATCACTTCTTCGCAAAAATCCATGACGGCGCGCACATTTCCATACTTCTGAATTAACCTTTAATACTTGCACTTATGTTAAAATTACATATAATTATATTCAGTAACTTCAAAAAAAAAAAAAAAAAACAAGTCCAAGTCCAAGTCTTGAATGATTCAGAAAATATTTACCATACTTTGCATGCTTGGTTTTAACATCAAAGCTTACTTAAAATTCGGCAACAAGATGAAGCAATCACAGTATAATCTGAGCATCGATCTAACATAAATTCATCGGTATTAGGCCAGCCGTGAGTGGCCTCAAATGAGCATCAATTAAGTGTGCGTGGGCCCCGCTAATGGTGGACGCAGATAAAGCAAGTAATTAACGAATCAATTCGATTATATCCGGCCCCTTTGTGAAGCCGTGTAGGCCGGGAGCCGATGTCTAAAATAGTCCACTATGTATATGGCACTGATTTACATACTTATGTTTCAGAAAATGTTGGTATTATTGCGTTGTGAAACGAAATCGTTTTTGTTGGCAATAAGGAGAGTTTACATAATAAATTGTGGATAAAGTATCCAACCAAAAAGGTTATTCTCTGATTCCTTTTTCCACAAAAAGTTTTCTACGTTATTCGCCCAGTGGCAATTACAGTTTCATTTATTTTTACAATTATAGATAACAGCTAATCCTACTAGCTCCCACCCCACACGGCTGTACAGTATTTCTGACTAGTAATCATCCACAAAAATGCCTTCGAACGTGGCAAGCGCGAAGTAATGCGAATGTTACATTAAATTGATTCCTAAGAACAACATCAAAGTAATTACAGGCCCTTAAGACGCGACAATAAGCTTACGATACTTAATTGTAGTCATTAAAATGGATAATTAGAAAAGGCGAAACATTTAAGCCAAGGTTTTTTGCAATTGTTTTCGTAGCGTGTTTCTAAAAGCGCTAAAGGGTAACATGCCGACGGTGTTGTCAACAAAATGTCTGCTACACAGATATGGTAGAAAAGTGTTGCCATAATTATAATGTAATTGGTAGGTTTTTGTTTAAGACTTCCAGTAAGTTGGAGTTGACACTTGTAAATTACAAATTTTAATTAAAACGTGATGTTCCTGATAAGTGCGTTTCTCGTAAATGGGTAGGTCTTGTATCGCGAGGCTTTTATTCAAATATGATAGGCATAATAGTGATTAGTTAAAGGAAAGACCAATTTTTTTTTCTTTATTTTGCAAACATATCTTCGAAATTAATCATCGCTTAGCTATGGAGTGTGATTATATATTTATTTAAGATCAAACAAAAACATAAATGCTCTTTAAGAAATCAAATGCCTTATTCGCGAAGGAATCGGATTCTTTTATTTTTAGTTTCCACATTTCCGTAACAAAGTTCTTGATTAAAAGCAATTTTTCTATTTTCTCAAGGAGGTGAAATTGTGTTTCTTTCTTCTAACCTAATGACTTTTAGTTGTACCGTTTGCATAGCATTCATTAAGACGCCATTTGAAAGCTTCAAAGAACTACCTTATTTATCGGTCCTACTACTAATTAGTAATTAGCCTTATTAAAAGCATTTAATTGGCCAATTAATATAATATAGAGTGACATTATAGTTATGGCGAGACAACGATATTGTTGTATTACTGCATTCTTCCTTCATCTCAATTTAAATGTCGGTTTGCGATGAGAATATTAATGATTGGTAATGTAAATATAGGTACTGAGAAAATGTTCTATTTAAATATTATATTCAGTGACGATTAGCTGTTGATGTACATGCACTTTGCCAGCTAATCATGACCATCGAATGATGTGACGTTTGTATATTATAATTGATTTGATTGGTGATACATTTTTATAGAAAAAAGATTATCTATTTGATTAATCTAATGATACCATACTATATAAGTGCCACTGCTGGGCACAGGCTAATTCCAGTATAGGGAAGGTTTGAACATAGACCATCACGCTAGCTTATTTCAGACTTTCTAATATAAGGAATCCAAGCTTCCTCAAAATGTATGTAATTGTTCTACTTCTTACGAAAACTTGCATTTTATATGGCAAAACGATACCTACATGGATATTTTTAAAATGGATCAAATAACAAAACACGACAAATTTAATTATGCTTTGTCCCTTTCGAAGTATTGTATTTAATTTTTAAAAAGCTTTCCTTCAATTCTAAAATCAATTCTCATAATTACAAAAAATACTTAACATAATTTAAAACATCTGCGTCCAAGCTCCTGGACTACATTCTCCGATATTAACAGTCAAAAGACCAATAAAAGTTAAATCTGAGCTTCATGATATCGCCAAGTTAATGCTTATTGACATTTTACTGGGTTTATAACGAATACTTGGCCCTCTCACCACTTTTTGACCTTCGACTGTCGATGTGCAAGTGAGACGTCGCTCTACACCGTGTATCGCGCTATCCCGCTCACACAATTAAAATAGTGTTACTGCAAGATAAGGATAAAAGATCAATGGTACCCATTCGCATTATTTATGTATTGAAGATAAGATGAATGCGTTTGCGATTAATTAATAATGCTCGATATATTTTCATGTTTATTTGGATTGCAAATGGTTTTCGGGTTTTGTTGCTGTTATCTTAATTTAAGATTTGGTTTTAAGGCATTGGAATTTGCTTTTTTTTGGTAGGTATATGTCTGTCAGTTTTGTAAACCTTTTACTTAATTCTGATCGTTAAAGTTTTGTTAGAGTTTCTCAAATCGGCAGCGGTCTTCTAAATTTTGTTTGCGTATTTAAAACCTCATTGGATATAGCTTTGAGATTTTTATTTTAAAGGTGAATACTGTTGGGCACTAAAACCTTTAGATGTACACTTTATAAATGTGAACTTAATGATTACGAGAGCTGCAGATTGTGTGACAACATTTCCAAATTTAAAAGTTGTTTTAATATGACATAAACTCCTGAATCATAATGAACGGAATAAGAATATAAGATAGATTGAACTAAGTTTTCAGATAGTAGCCGATATCATGTCGTGAGTTCGACGATATCATAGGGACGTACCGGCGCGGGCGCGGGTGGTGACAGGGATTAAAACATGTAATTTATTAAATATCGATGTTAACTTATGTGTTCTGTTGTCGAAGGTCTTGTAGCTACTGGTATAGGCTTGTTTTTGGTTTTTTCAAACTGTCGGCCACATGTTTTTAAGTAAAAAATTTGGTTTTAGCAAACTCAATAAAGCGCTCGTTACAACCTTAAGTCTGGTCTATAGCTATAAGATTATGTTGAGAACACTCGAACTATCAAAAAACAAAAACGAAAATTAACACATTACTCTACTTGGTACATCCCTAGCCGGGCACTAGTGTTGCGCGCACGCCTCGTACCCTATGATCAGGCGCACAATCGTGTGCATTAGCCTCCCCCCCTCCCCCCCCCAGACACGCCCCGCGGCGCCGCGCATGCGCCACACAAATTACTTTTTATTATTATAATACTCGCCAGATTGTACAATCATTATACGTAAAGAGAAAACAGAAGGTCAAGTCTGTCAAAAAACTTATTGGTTTAGAGACAGATTTCAATTGGCATGATCAAGAGTTCCAAAATCGACTTCAAAAAGGGATACTCAACTTGCTTGTAAGTCTTTTTTGTACTAGCCTATCTTCAAACTGCTGCAAGATGTGCAGACACTTTTACAAAACCTAATGTCAACCGAGGCCCAGGAGAGTATTCAATCCGACTTATAATCTTAACCGGTATAATCTTAAATATTCAAAAAACCAAGTATATGCATATATACTCACCGTATAATCACCGTGCTAAGGCCGCTGATGACAGCAGCATAGGTATAATAGGGCATACATATGACTGTCTTCATAGAAATAAAGCAAATTGCAATTGTGTCAACATACAATCAGTCACCACATATAAATACTTAGGCTTAAATGTCGACAAACATTTCAGCTGGAAGTCTCATGTAAATGATGTATGTAATAAGCTTAGACCGGTCCTTACCAATTTTTACCAACTTAAAAAAGTAATTAACAAAAATACGATGAGGATGGTCTACTATGCTCTGGCAGATTCTATAATTAGTTATGGTCTTAGTGTATATGGACGCACGTTTATAACATATATACGAGATATAAAATGTATTCAAACAAGGCTCATTAAATATTTAGTTAGTGCTAAAATTAAAAAAATGTGCAATAAAGAATATGAAAAACTATATCCTATATGTAATATATTACCAATAGATGTAAAAACTATTTTTTTAATAGCCATAGAACATTATTATACAGATACATACAAAATAAAAACTGAAAATATATACAACACTAGGAACGTTGTACAAGGAAAACTAATAAAACCAAAAATAAACAACTATTACGGAGAGAGAATGACTGAATATTTAGTCCCTAAAATATTTAACAATATAGAAATACTAAGAACTGAACCTAAAATAAGTAAATATAAGTTAAAAGTTAAGCTGAAGGGCTTTTTGCTTAGCGAAGCTGACCCTAGTACTAGTGAGATGTAGTAACATAGATAGATATAAGTATATATAATATTATATAAATATATATATTATAGATGTGTTTTTAACAAATGTTTTAAAGTGTTAAATAATACGCATAATGTTGTGTTGTAATGAGCGTGTCTCGCCAACAAGCGACATAGCTTGGCGAGTAATCTTGTAAATGCAATGTAAAGTTATATATGAATAAATGATTTAAAAAAAAAACAAGTAAAAGCTTGAAACATCCTGTCACTCCTTATGGCCTGATTAATAACTTAAATCTGTCTAAATTTGCACGTTCTGTTTTTATATCTACTCCAGTGACCACGAGATACCGATTTATGTATTATACAAAACAATATATCACCACCATCCATAATATATTTACAAACATTCATAACAAATTTAATGATTCATAATTGTTTAGAGTGGACCTTTTTAGTGATGCCTGTCTCATGGCAGCCTCTAGTAGTTATTAATATCGCCTTAATACATACGTTTGTATCATTCTCTTTTTATTATAGATTTTTTGAGGTAATTACTATTGTCTGAGGATTTTTTGAGTTAATTATGTGGGATGTGAGAATATATACCATTGTGATCAAGTTTTTTTTTCCTTCAGAGGTGTGAGTCGTGTTTTTTGGTCCCTAGCGATTCCGGGTCGGGAAGTGGTGGTTAGGAATGTGCATGCGCTGTATCCTTCATCGTTATAATATGTTGAACGTTATTTACTAAGTATGCAATCGACCGGCAGCATTAAACTTGAATTTGAATTTTTATTGTTATAGTAACTACTAAAGATTTTCATGATTCTAAAAATGATTACTATGGTTAGTTATTTTAATTTTGAATCGAAGAGTGTTGACGATTTGTTGTTATTTTAGTATATGTTTATGTTATTTTCTTAACATTTTATTCTTTAAAAGGTAAAAATAACAAAGTTCTTCTACTGCCTGCTTGAAGACTCATCTAATATCCTCTTTTTTCTCCACAGATATCGTTAAAATTCCCCTAATCACGTAATACAAAGAAATTACTTAGGGACCACCACTAATGTTGGATCCTACAAACAAGAGAAACAACGCACTACCCGACATAGACCCGAATCTCTCTTCGACAAATGCAATCCTTTACATAATAGGTTTATGGTGGCCTCAGCCCGCTGAAACATCAAGACTTTTTCTGCAAAACCTCCTTACGTATCCAAAGAAATAACACCTGTCAAATGGTCATAGCAATTAACGCTTAGTAAATGCCATTAAAATGTAGATGGCAATCATTTGTAATATTTGTATTTTAATTGGTACACTTTCGATTTTGAATTTTATAATGGTAGTTTATTGTTAATAGTTATTGCAGTTGGTAGTTCAAATCGATTTTACTGTTAATACAGTTTTTAATTTGATTACGTCATTCATTATAATTTTGTGGTTTATAACTTTCTTTTCGTGTATACCGAATTACCTAATACGAGAAACACGAACGTGGATCTAAATTTTATTAAGAAATAGGTAAAAATCGATGTGTGTCAACTCTACTTAGGGTTGTCACACATTACATTGTTTTCGCGGATTTGTCCTAGATTAGAGCCGGGGAGCGTCCAGGGGGGGGTAGGGGGGGGTGGGGGTCCAGGTTAAAAAAAAAATATATTCCTTAGGCGCCATTTCCGCTCGCTCTGTACGCCGCGATCAGTCGACGAACTGATTCGCATGTTATAAAAAAAGGTAGTTCTTGCCCTTAACATCCAGGGTTATCAAGCTTCTTATCCTGGATACCAAAATATAGAGATGCCAGCCCTAACGATGCTTACGGGTTAAAATTATATCTTATAATTTGAATTTATTTACAATTTATCCTCAAACTATGTCTATGTCAATTTGTCTGTAGGTACTTGTTACTTCTTTTTTTTCGTATCGACCACTTGCAATCTATATATTGCCAAACATTTTTATCTCTATGTTATCTAATCAATAATCAAAATAAAAGTTATCTTTAGATTAATCAAGAGGCAATTTTAGACATCCATTTATTTTTATTGCATCTAGTTTCTAAATTAAATTCTACTATCGCAATTTAGTTGAGATATAACGTGACGTGATTATAATTATTAATTAGAGTTAAAAATAACATAATAACTTACCTTTTAGTAATTGTTCAAAACGGGCATATTGTTTTTTTGTATTTGTAATTGGTATGTATGTAAATAAATTTAAAATCTCGCCATTTATTTTCGCAAAATATTATTTAAGCTTTTCGCGTGAAATGGAACACACACTGACATTTCAATTCTATTCATAGACAACTGTATTCGCAAAAAAGAATTTGCCATAAAGCGCGATGAAAGCAAAGACAACTATTGACAAATCTTTTTTTTAAATCATTCTTGCATTAGCACAATCAATGAATTATCTTCACATTTCTCATTCTTGGAACGACTTTTTTTTCGTCGATGGCCGCAAGCAATTTGCTTTCTGTCCGCGGCGAGGTGTGTCCAATCGATTCTGTGCAACTTCGCGGTGCGGCTTCGATTCCCCGCACCCCACTATTATGTTATACAGCCACATTCGAGTTATGTTTTGGTTTAACGGCAGATGTGGCAATAAATATCTTAATGTTACATCATTCAGGAAATAAAAGGTGATTGTGATTTCAATTCTTCCACATTCCTATGAAATAAAGTTTTATTCATGGTCGTTATAATAGGTATGTATAACGAGAAATGCAATGGTAAATTCTGACATATCGAATGTTTTTAAAAATGTAGCCTAGATGTACTGTGACCAAAAGTAAAACATAAAAAAAATGGATTAAAAAAAAAGAACAATCCCAAGATGGCAGCTAATGTTCCGAATTCAAAAGTTCAAGGAGAGCCGAACGATTGTAAGCTTAAATTTTATGGTATTTATAATATCTACCTATCCTTTTATATCTTAAAGAAATCGTCTGTCTGCCGATTGGCCCCGTATACTATAAAATACTACTTGATGTAAATGTTTTAGCATCATAAACGTTTTTAAATTAGCAATTAATACCCTTTTCTGGGTCAGTATTTAACGTTAATTAAAAATTCCGACCCTGCCAAGGGAAAACGCGTCAAAATGCCAGACAAAAGTAATGCAATAGCGTTTTAATTAGCTCAGCTGAAGCAATTAAATGTTTGTAAAATTATCATTTTATTATCTACACTGGGACGTATAGTTTTTTTTTATTTAATCCTTTATTTTCGTATGTCAAATACTGCGGGCGGTGAAGTATCTTTATATTTTTAATTGTGTAGGCTAAGACATGACATTGTAACTTCTTTGGTTTTTTTTTATCACGATTCAAACAAGATTTTATCGTAATTGAATTACTGTAATCAGAAAAAAAGTAGATCGAATTTTGATTTATGGAGAGTTAATTAATTCTAAACGTTGTGCTTCGGGCTACGTCTGAGTTTTATGGTTATAACGTTAGGATTACGGAGTATTCGATAAAGCTGTTCTGAACAGGGTCAGTTCGTCATTTAATACATGATATATAATTATTTTGACACTTAATCAGAAAATTGTACTGAATTTTATTTTATTTTTAATGGTTAGACTTTTATTTTAAAGCATTTAGCTTTGATAAAATGCATGTCTTACGGATAAGAAAGATAAGTTTGTGTCTGTACAAAAAAAAAGACACACAATAGAGTAAGTTGAAATTTCGTGTGACGTCACTTGTCAGTACACTCTTCACCGATAAGTGACTTTACTAACTCCCACTTCCATAGGTACCACCATCTTTGACATGTTTTATCTTCCATAACATCTTATTGATTTAATACCTGACAGACTTTTAACTTTTCTTATTAAAAACCCAACTGTCTCAAAAACATTCAGGCGCTACAAAAATCTATAGAGACCTCTACAACCTCTTATAACAACGACATCTAATAACGTACTTAACTACAGCCAATAATCATCTTTCCATTGTCAATCACAATGCACTTTAATAATCTTAATTAAAAGACGCCTCACAATAGGCCGCCTATTTTCTATAGCTGCCCTTACAAGGAGAGGTGTAATTAGGCGATTTTTAAAACAAAACAACACTGTGTAGAATGTATTAAAGCCACCCGAGTAAGCTTTCAATGACGACTAATGAATGCCACGAGATTATTTTTATGTTTTATTTTTTCCGAAGATTCGAAGGGATTGGATAAGAAGTTTTGTTTTAGTTTCTTGAATTTGATGTCGAGGATAGGATAATTTAAATAAAACAATTTTTGACGATTCAATTGAGGTTTCGTATTTGCGTTTTAGTTTCAGTTCTTAAATAAAAAAAATCACTGTGTTTTATTAAATACTTAAATGGCAGTGTGGCAGAATTTTAGCAAATTCCACAGAATTTTCGTTGTTTTAATTATCTGATAATATATGGTATATAATTGTACGGAGCCTTCTAAACGAACATTCCTGAGAAACGCGTGCAAGTAAACTGTAATAATAATAGACAACAATTAATATAACACAAAATAGCTTTTAAATTTCATTGACCTCATTTCAAAGTTATATCACTATCTGTAATATCTAAACAGATGAATTATTGCAGTTTCGTGACTGTTATCAACGATAGGCTTATCAATAAAATTTCTATTATCAATTAATATAAACCGTGATTAAAATGTTCTAGGAACATGAATATGCTTTTTGCGGTGACTTGTGAACTATTATTTAATTATTAATAAGTTTTCTTAGAATAGTAAAAGTTTTCATTTCTATTCGCTCCATGGTCGACGACCTCCGTGGTCGAGTGGCGTACGCACCGGTTTCAAGGTATCAATAGCTCAGGTCCCAGGATTGATCCCCAGTCGGTTCAATGTAAAATTCACATTTCCATATTGTCTCGGGTCTGGGTGTCTGTGAAGGTACCAACCTTCGTTGTATCTGAATTCCATAATACAAGTGCTTTGGCAACTTACTTTGGGTTCAGAACAATGTATGTGATGTTGTCCGCATTTATTTATTATATTATTTTTTTATTAGCCATCAGTGACCTCAAAGGAATCCCTTCCATTTTTCCACAATGTCAAAAGTCTATGACGTTTTCTGACAATTGTTCTTGTGTGCGTCTATTCCTATTGCTATCTCGTAGCAGCTTTTGCTTCATAAGTTATCTGTTATAGGCAGCTTAACATTATAGAGTACATAATTATGAATCCGATTAACCAGCATTAATATAATATCCATCGTCAAATGTTTCAAACGCTAATATTCAGTAATGTGAACATTATAATATTTTATTTTTAAAGCATCTTTCTTATCCAGTACCACGGTCATCTAATAAATTCGTGGCCAATGCAGTGACGTCGGCATATTTTTTTCTAATCGATAAAAAATCTCGATGAGTTTAATATCGATATCGGGTTAAATATGAGCTTTGAAAGCTGTTTTTGCCGAGCGCTGAGAACTAATCGATGTATTAAGGTATGAGATAATATTTTTTCTTGTAAAATATATTGCATAATACTTGTGTAAAATTGTTAAGTGGAATGTCTTTTGTTTCGATAAATATGGCGTCACCGTCTTTTGTCAAACAATAAGTTATTTGATAAGAGATGAATAAGGCTCGAATTGAATCATCCCTAAATATGCAAAGATTATAGGAGTTAAGAAATGTAGAATGGATAAGAAATCCTTAATCAAATGACATAACCTCAAAATCAGGGCCTAAATTAAAAGCAAAATTTACTTTAGAAAAAACGCTGCGATACAACTGTTAGATACATATAATGGTCATCATAAACCCAGGATTTTTTTAAGTTTCCTGTAACAATACATTGCTAAGCTTATGAAATCGCCACTATCTTTTTAATACAGAATTTTCCAACATTAATACATATACCTATATTAGTTGCACAGAAGTCATACATACATAAAACTAACACCATGCCGGGCGCGTGAACACGGCCTGTCTAATATCGTAACCCGCCGTAATCAACCGCACTCACCAATCAAACCGACACACAAAAACAACCATATCATCCTGATGAGCCGAGGGGCAGACTGTGGTGATCACACTATATGTAGAAGTTAGGATAAAATGTCAATTGCTTTACACAGGGCTGCAGATTCTGCAACAGGTGTATAGCAATCGAGCTATGGAATAGAACTTTTAGTAACTTGGAAGTGATAATTGGCTTTCACCTAAAACATCACTGTTTTCCAATGATAATAAATCTTGGAAAAAATGTTGTTATGGAAATTTAGGACTATTTATACTAAATGAAGAATTTACAAAGATAAAATATGTATGTCTGATGCGGTCCGAGTCCTTTATAATAAGTCTTTAATACATCTCTGTCACTGTCGCTCTCTCTTCCGTGTCTTATAAAATCACGTCCGTTATGCGACAGATTAAAGTAATAATCTAAACTTGCATGATGGTCACCCTACGCGCGGGGCGGGATGCGTGCTGTTCCAACCGACTTCTCCGAACTAGGAGGCAATTTGTAAAAAATATAGAGAAATAAATTTATATACCTTTCGTGATAGGTGTAAAGTTAATTTAGTGTTTTTGTTGTGATCCAGTAAAAACCTTTCTAATTGATTCCGTTTTATTACTTGTTTCATGGGTACGAATGTAATTACTGCGGATAACATTAATCCGTCGAGATTAAATGTGCAGGCTGTATAGCATGTAGCTGTAGCGATTCTTAAGTTCTTGTTGCTTTTTTAATGTTACTTGACTGTTTTTGTAAATTTCTTTCGTGAAACTGACTATTTAGAAGTTACTTCTTGAAAGGAAGAGTTTGCATAGGTGAAAATTAGAGGATTCATTTGGACTACCTAGACAAAATCTCTTTTAAGAAAATAAAATGTCAAGTTAAAAGTTAAAGAAACAAGATACAAGCAATTGAATTACAATCTACTCAAAACCCATCTTCAATAACTCTAACACCTATCTAACAAAACTCGAACACAACAAAACACTAACAATAGTAACACGAAATCAAAAAATATTAATCTTAAAAAACCTTCACACATTTTATAACATCAAAACTGGCTGAATCGGAACGCATCGGGCGAGACATCATAAAAAAAGAATAAAAAACAAAATGGAGGGAGGCATCGCTTTGTGGCGGGCCGCCATTGCTGCGTCCATTACGACGGGCGTAATTACCAGTCATTAGAGGTTGGCCCGCTCCCGACTGCGGCGTATGGTCATTACGAACAACCAGATATTGCCTTTTAATATCTCAACATTGCCATCCTTGTGTTTGATTGTTCGACAAAATGCGAATTTGCTGCGATTAGGTATGATAGATAACATTATAATGTGACGAAAAAAATGATTAGCCATGAGCTTATATTTATCAAAACGCAAAAGTTGTACAATAATTGTCAATGATATTGTGAATGAAACATAATGTGCATTTGTTCTATCTTGCTATCTCATTCATCATAAAGTGATCTTAAACCCTAGCAGCCTCAAACGGTTATTTTGATGAGACGATCAAATGAACAAAGAGTAACGCAAAGTTTCGCAAAGAATACCGGGGAAAACGTAAAAAATCCTTTGACTTTCTTATTTAAGCCATGAAAAATGATGTAAAACTCTGTAGAAATAACCAAAACTTATTCAAACTGAGTAATAAATAGCGTTCTTGATTACTAACTCACAGATTCTTTATCGGGCCTCTTGATTTTATTGACCAATCTTCTGATTTCCATCATCTCCTGCATGAAGATCGCTCCGTAGATAATTTCGCCCTTTCCATGAAGTAATATCAATACCTTGCAGCTTAAAATATATTTTTTATCATAACTCAAGTGAGCAGGTTTGATAATTTAGCGCTATTCCTTTGACATTTTAACAACTCGGTAATTGCCATGAAAATGGTTCAGTACAAAAACAAAAGGGCCCAATTAAACAAAAACGTATGTAATTCCATACAAAAATATCCCACGCGATGCCAAGATACTTTTATTGTTATTATGTGTCATCAAAATAAGCCAAACTTTGATGCGACTAAAAAAATAATTAGCTCTGTATCCCCAGCTCGTCAGCAGAGGGCTTTTTATGGGTAGCGGGACGATACGACACTTACAAGGAAATGCTGAAGTTAGGTAAAACAAAGAAATCGATTATAAGAGGAAAAAGGTTAATTTCGAAGCGGTTTTGATAGCAAGTGATTTAAACCACAGATAAAATATACTATATTGTGTCTTGCGAGCTTTTCAAAGACGTTTTTAACGACACCTAAACTGTTAATGCAAAAATTCAATAACCATGACATTTTATATTAAATTGCTACAAAAATATAACTTCGTACAGCACATCATTCTTTTCACGCCTTAAAAACACGGCGCTTTAAAGTACAATTAACTAAACCATTCCCTGGAAAATGAATGCCTGGGAGGTATTGGCCCGGAAAAAAATAATAGTGCTTGATTGACTTGAATGAATTTGTTTAAGACATAGATAGAAATTTGTACGTAGTGTGTAACCATGTGTGGACAGTATAGTAGTATTATTATTATATTATATTATTATATAACATGGAAGGTTCATCAAGGTTAGCTCACTACGGGTTGGCGATCAAGACACTACGGGTTGATTTCAGATTCTAATATTTGGAATCGAGGCTTTCACACGATGTTTTCCTCACTGCTTATCAGTGGTGTTTTAGAATAATTAAGAAAGTTCATAAAACTTTAAAAGTCACATCAGTACTTTGCCTTTATTTGGTCGACCTGCATGCACAATGCACATCTTTTTGTCATATCAGAAGGCTACCACGACATTTTAAACGCACTTCTTCAGAATCTACGGCTCCGAAAACGCGTTTAAAATACTCCCATCTCGTGTCGTGTCCGTCTCGTGGGCTTAAAGTTGACTTCGATTATAGGTGTAATTTAGTCGGCGGAGGACGCAAGTTTTTTGTGTCGGACAATGTCATTCCGACAGGATTTCCAACTAAATAGATAAATGCGTCGTTTTTGTAGATAGATGACATTTTTGAGTATCTTTAATGATGGCTTTAAATATGTTGGATTTCGGCCTCTGGACTGATTCACAGGGCGAGGTATGAGAGGTCAGCAAAAAGGTAAAGCTGAGGGACATTTGCTAATCGTGATTTTAACCGTTTATAATTATGAGAATCTGGATAATTTGGAAAAATCTCGTCCAGAAATGTCAGCTTTTAAGAAATTTTCTTTTAGGTTAAACTTGAAGACTTGTTTATATTGTTTTAAATGAAATACAGCGGGTTTACTGGGGTAATTGTTACAAACTTTTTTCTCTACAGCAAGCGCAGTTAGGAGGCGCTGAAGGATCGGCGTATCATTGTGTTGTTCAATGTCGACTTGACGCACAATAATTACATGGCTAACATTATCACTCGCCTAAATATCTTTCAAGACGCCGTATGAGAACTATAAATTAGACAACTAAATAATAAATAACCGACTGCAAAATTAGAAGGCTCTTTCCATTACTTTATCCAACTTCAAAAAATATGGAACCTCCCCTTTATAGCGGCGTCTCAGAGATTACCACGACCAAAAAAAGCCTCTTCATCGTCATATACTAGCCTAGCCATACAGATTAAGGCTTCCACATATCCTGCAATAGAAAGTTGTACAGCAGGTTATACTTCTCAACTTCAAGCATGACTTAGCTAACTCGTGTCAAAGCTATCACACAATCTCTTGTCACCGTTCAGAATTAGCGATAGGATCTAAACTGTGTGTCAGTGAAACGAGATATTTCCTTATTATAAGAGAGGATTATAAAGATTAAATTATGGTACTGATATCTATACTAATATATAAAACTGAAGAGTTTGTTTGTTTGTTTGAACGCGCTAATCTCAGGAACTACTGGTCCAAATTGAAAAATTATTTTTGTGTTGAATAGACCATTCATCGAGGAAGGCTTTAGGCTATAAACCATCACGCTGCGACTAATAGGAGCGAAGATACAATGGAAAATGTGAAAAAAACAGGGCGGGTATAAATCATAACTTATATCTTCTACCCACGGGGACGAAGTCACGGGCAACAGCTAGTTTTAGGTAAACGGTTGGAAGATTCGTTTGTTTTTAATGTAGGTATTTCCAGCGGTTTTGCTCGCGTGGGTCTCGGTTTTCACTTTGATGTTTTGAGTATTGCAAATACTTTTACTTTGTCCAATATAAGGAGGTTTATGGATTCAGATTAATGTATAAGATAATCTTAGTAATAGTAGTAGTCCTGCGTAAGGCTCAGTACCTAAACTCATGTACAGGATTTTGTTCAAAAACTTCGGCTACAACAACATTGAGCGTGCATATTAATTTCGTAAAAACTTAATTACTTTTTTCGACTTTGGTATATCATGAAAATTCTTACGCGAAGAATAACTTTTGAATTGCACAATATTGACATGATGCATTACTCAATATAAAATAACATAATACTTCATCATCATCATCCACAGCCTTTATCCTCCCACTGCTGGGCATAGGCCTCCCCTTTCTCGTGCCAATTTCTACGGTCCTGTGCTAGCCTCATCGAGACTCGACCCGAGACCTTTATTATGTCATCCACCCATCTTGCTCCCGGACAACCGACATAATACTTAGTGTGCATTATGTACCTACGTACACATGCGTTTAATTCAAATCATGACCATAGTCGGTCATTTATTTATCTACACAATAAATGTAAAATAAAGAATCGTATCTCGTCAATTATTCTCTGCACAATAAAATATTATTCTTACATCTCAATAAAATAATATTAAACAATAATAAAATAAGTTAAGAACTGCAATACACAGGTCATGAAGACATCGCTGGCGACGGAACCCGCCCATGCGTCCGCGTCGGCGGCATTCTTTGTGAAGCGGGCCGGACGTTAGGGCTGCCCCCAACATAATTACCTTATTTAATTACAACTTAATTATAATTATAGTAACTGAAATTATAATTATCTTAAGCTGTATGTCCTGTTAAGTTTTAATTGTTAAGGTATTTATTTTACAGTTGTAATTGTAGTTTTAATTAAAGGTGCGTTTTTAAGGTAGCCACTTTTATTTGATATTTTATACCAGTATTTTTTTTATTTGTAATTTTCTTCGTAGAAATTTTCTAACTTTGAAGTAATATAAAAGAATGTTGTCAAATAATTTATCGTGGCGATAGTGTGTCGTATAGAACGACTGTTACCTTTTTGAAGTAAGTTTTTTTAAGAGCTTAAACTACACAAGCAGAGGTTAACTTACAATAAGTTAACTTTTTCCAGAATTTGTTTGCAGTTTACAGACAATTTGCAGGCAACATGATCAAAAAGATTTCATATTCCTTGGATAAAGCTTCTAAATATTTTAATTTTAATCTAAAAAATAATAATTTAAATTATCTTACTGACAACCCTGAACACAATACAGTCCCACGTATATTGTGCTCAGTCCTCCATGACGATCGATGTGACAACCCTGAACAGGATGAGAACAAAAAATTACTTGACAACCCTGATGCACTTCCTACACTTAGACTATAACCATAGGGATGATGCTTCACATAATTGCCCATTGTTGGGAGAGGACAGATGATATGAGGATTCAGAAACTATTAAATGGACCAAGCTGTCACTGCCTCAGAAAGTAACATTTTACTGGTGTGCAAGACAGAGGTTTACGCCTTAATTGCCATTTTAATTTGGATTAAAATGACAATTTTCGTATTATCTTAAGCATTTTTCTCACACAATAATTGGAAATTAAGTACGGAACGACACACTCAAGGTCAATAAAATGAATTTCCAATTATGTTAGCAAAATGCTTAAGAGAATAGGAATAGTTTCGAATTTGATCCAATTGCCATTCATTCATCGTCCGTTGTAAATAGCAGAATCGGGGCACTGGAGTGCTCTATCTCATACAATAGTTCCGTTTTAAGTGATGGAGGTCTATTTGGTCCCTTTTCATTGATCATTAGATCCACTTGAAATTGTTGAATGACATTTTTGGTGCATGTAATTGATAATGGCATTTTGTAAAAGATTTGACTTGTATTCTGCAGTTTTGTTACTCTCATCAAGTGAGTATTCGTCATGGAGATTAACACCCGCTGTTTAGTGTATTCCAAATGTATATTGTATTAATATAAATCCTACTAATATTGTATGTTACGCTCTAACGCGAAAAATACTTAACCGATCGTCATGAAACTTAGCCGAGAGCGACCGTTAGTATTATACTATACCCACTTTACTACTAATCCCTAGTAGTCCCTACTAATATTATAAATCCGAAAGTAACTCGGTCTGTCTGTCTGTCTGTTACGCTTTCACGTCTAAGCCACTGAACTGATTTTAATGAAATTTGGTAATGAGATAGAGTCGACCTTAAAAAAGAACATAAGATAGTTTGTATCCTGGACTTTTGAAGAGTTCTCTTGGAAACGCCATATAACCGATCTCGACTCGGGCGACAAGCTAGTACTAATATAATGAGATTTTTGTGATGTTTGTAACTCCTTCAAGCCAAAAACTACTCGACATAATTAAATGAAACATGATAATGGGATTTTCAGAAAAATGCATAAAAAAAATCTGGCCGACCTCGTGGACGAAGCCGCTGGCTTGTATTCTATAAATGCTGGTATCACTTTTACCTGAAAAACTTAATGAAGAAAGTCTAAATCTAAACGACAGTAATGTCGAGTTTTTACAATTAATTACATATAACGGAAGTCTTATTAAAAAGCCACGGCAATTGAAGAGTCCCTTACAACCGAACAGTTAATAACAGAAAGTATTATCACTATTTTAAACTACAAAATAAATAATGTATATACTAAGTAGTTTTCAATGTAAGTACTAGACTCCCGAGTTAAATGCTTTTCTTTATGACCGTAGCAAGCGTTAAAAGGATGTTAATATTCATTTCATAATGAATTGAATAAAGTGCCTTGTAAATGATAATCTGACATTAAGGTAGCATTAATTAATGAATATTAAATAGAGCGAGCAATTTTATGGGTCTATAAACTTAGATTATTCGACGACAGTGGATGCAGAGGGATGTAGGCCAAAAATACGGGAAAGCACTTAGATCTGTATGGCATATAAGCATAATGATCTTTGAGTTTCTTTGCAATGGTGAAAAAAAAAACAATATACAAACGACTTCAAATAACACCTACTTAGCCAAAACTTTGTGGGACCATATGATGGCATCTTTCACGTTAATTGAAAATATACAGACTAATTGAGAAAATCCTGATTTTTGGAATTGGTTAAAAAAGAGAAAAGTGAAAATAGTTAACGATGAAGTACTTTCCATAATTTTAAAATGAGCAACGAATTGCAATGTTCAGCCGCCTCTAATTTTAAACTGAAAACTTTCGTACAAAAACTACCTCTTACTTGTTTCTAAGTTCTTACATAGCAAACAAGTAACAATGTTTCTCTTACGTAAATATAGATAATTCAATATTAATAGTGCATAATAATAGTTTAATAGTACGCGCATGTGGAACGTGCAGGTGTTTGCGCGTCAAAGCCGCCGCCGCATCGATAGGCGATCGGGCTGTCACGAGCGATGCAAATGTTGGATGTATGTATGTATGTATGAGTACGTGTGGTCGTCCATGAAGAGCTATGTGTTTAGAATGTTTAGCAGAAAGTAGACATGTTTTAAGGGAATTGTGAGGACATTTTCTAGTAAAGTTATACCTTATACGTATGTCTTATACGTAGTATTTTTTTTTTATTGAATAAATAAAAGTTACGCATTAAATCAGATATAATTTATGAATTTGTATAAAATTGTGTAGGTAGAAATAGTTCAAATCGAGCAAGAAAAATAATCTTGCTAACTTATAAGTCTATATTCAACTTGAAAATTAAACTCGTAAATGGACACAAGCACTTAACTCATAGCTACTGTTCAAAAAGAAGACTTAATAAAGCAGGAAATTTCATTAAAACTGTCAGTTTGAAACAAAAAAAAAACAATTTATTATGAATGTCAAGCAACTTTTAATTCACTTAAAAAATTAAATAAACAGCTACATAAAAACCACATTACAGAGGAAGGGCGCAGGCAAATCCGCGTCATGCACCGCAGCGCTACGCCGGCGCATAATTAAATTACGATAAATGTCAGAGCGATAGCGCGGCAATTTATTCGCGTCCGGCGACTCCTGCGCAGCCGAGCGGCGATCCAGCCCGCGTCCGCCGCGGTATTTACTTTGATGATATTTATGTACTCGTGATATTAACTTGCGTAGTTGTAGTAGATGGGACCTCGATTGATATGTGGGCAATGTAGACACAATGCATATTTAATAAACTCTTCGATATGAGAACTCATCCGGCTGTCATTCATAAGTTGGGAAAAGGGAAAGAGGTCGAGATTTTGGAAATCAAAATTAATGAATGATATTCCATCTAATCGAAGCTGGATGTGACAAGCCGAAGACAGGGCGCAGCTAAAGGCTGATGAGGATGACGATGATGATTCCATCTAATAACCTAAAACGGCTTTCTTCTTAGGTTCTCTTTCGGACCTAGAACATTTGCGTGGAACCTTAAGAGTCGGGAGTCTTATTCGCAATTGACCGATTTATTATTATTTTTATTATGCTAGTAGCGAAAGTTAAATTTAACTGCACGAACGTCTGCGTATATATTAACAATTGCACGAAAGATATAACAAAAGTACAGTCCTGGTTTATATAACGCCTGTCCAGTATTCTTTTATATCTAACGCCTCTTTATCTATAAATCTAAAAAAAACCCTTTAAAAAAATTCCTACATTCTGACATGTCTATGTAGCCGAGTGTACATTACTGGTCGCAAGGACCCCACGTTGAGAGCTCAATTTATTGGACATTCGCAATAGTGCGGGCAGTGGAGGTAGAACCCATAGCCAAGTAATTATATATTAGCTTGATCTATTATATGTGGGTATAAGATACTCGATCGGTTAGTTTTAGCAAGGTGAAGAACAAATCATAGACGATCAAGTGGAAATTGATACTAAATAGAGTTCGGAAGCTTAAATTGGTCACGTAATATGTATGTTGAACTAAAACAAACCTTGAGAAGACCTGTGATTATGATTAAATGGCTCTGCATTACGAATATATGCTCCAGAAAAAAGGTTATCTCCACTGGTTTTTTTCATCAATATAGTATAAAGGTCTTATGTTTATGTATCTACCTAATTACATAGTAGACGGCAAGGACCAAGGAGTGGAAGTCCGATGCGCTGGTCCGAAACCAGCTTCCATGATGTAGTTCACTCCTTAGAAGATGCATGATCTATGCGAAAGTGAGGCCCTGAGCTCACAAGCTTCAGGATTGAGTACTACAAAGCAAGAAGGATTTAATCATGCAATCCAACATAATATAAATCATATTTTTCCCTTCTACCTTTGACACTCCATCCTGCTCTAGAATTTAAGCTGCAATTCATTAAAATTTACCGAAAAGTCATCATGCAATTTTAAACTAGCTATAACAATTCCCTTCCCCCCATGAGGAAGCAAAGATCGACAGTTTGCCTCGTCTGTAGCTATAAAACGTTTCAGAAAACAGGTAACCATTAAAGAGGTATGTATCTATTGGTAATTACAGAACACTAATTGGTTTCAGGTAACTCGATCATGTTGGCTAAGTGCCCCCGGGATAGCGGCCAATGGCATGCTATTAGACGGAATTACACGCTATTTGTAACTATTGTGTGGAGTGTTCAAAACAATCATTAAGTTCTACGCTAATAAGTTTTTACTTTTATAAATCGACAGCCGTATTTCAGACAGTTTGAAACTGTTCGGTCAAGCAGTCTGTTTCTATATAATCAAAAAGTATTCAACTTTTGGGGTAGGTAAAATAAACTTGTAAACGATCATGAATCCCATTCGGCGTTTTGCAAATTGAATTGTGAAATTTTTTAGTCACTTGATCTTAAATGTAGAGACGATTTTGAATACGAAATAAAAAATAAACTGATGTTAAAAAACACTACACTGTGTTGAGAGATGCAACGTAGTATTGTGCTAGGCCTTCATATTGCATCTCATTTCTTTTCAGAACGTTTACTGAAGAAGAGTTTTCTACGGTAACAACTAGCACAGACATATGTACATAGATCATCTTATATTATTCCCTGACTCCAAGAATGATACATATATTACAATATGCTAGCTCTCTTGTTGAGCCGTTCAGTTAATAATGCAGTAACACTAACCAGATCGCTTTCTGGTGAGATATTGTCCGCATGTATCTGTAATTATACTAATGTGTCTGTAGTGAGCGGTCAAGTGCCGCGAATCTAAACGATCTGTGTAGTAGCCATCTTTGAAATTGGGAACGTAGGGCTGCCAGTACAAGAATATTGGTAGGTAGAAATTATAGCACAGACAATTGTCTAGACTTTGAAAGAGAACCACCCCTCAGTTTGTTTGGGCATTTCTTCTCAGGGTAGTCCGATAGGTAAAGTTAACTCCCGTTCCCAAGAAAAGACGTAATATATTCTACTTGTTTCAATAAATCGAAATTGGAATACAATTGAAAAAAAAACTCAAAAATGCAATAGCTAATACAAGGCATGATCTATCATGGTCTGAAATAAATATGTTAAAAAAAAAACAATAATTATAATACGCAATAAGATCTAACATTTATCATATTTGATCTTATTGCGTATCATAATGTACCAAAAGCATGCCTTTTTATCAAAATTATATTTCGGGATCCCTAAACTTAACGTTTACATTTATTTATTTATTTGCTCTACCTTGATCAAGTTCCAAACTCATTTTGCAATTCTCTCGCCTATTTTCTGACATCCCTATGTAAGAACAGTTAGTATAATCATCGTAAATGATTGTCTGCCGGCTGGCGGCTGGTGGCGGGTCTATTGTAGACGGCTCAGTGCTGCCATCTGCCAGGTCAAGCTGCGCTGGGAACTACCTGATTCTCACATTTCTCACTTGGTAACGGTATATCAGTGTATTGTGCTAAACTGACGCGTATAAATAGTTGATTTATCTTAGTAATGCATGTACTTCATCTGCCAATGGATGAATAATAGTCTCTGACTGTGACTAACTTTATAAGTATGAAAGAATTTTACTCCAGAACCGTCGTATTTTACGAAAAATGACAGAAGTTTTTTTTTTTTAATAGCTTTGTATAGGTGTAGGACTAGTAGTAGGAGGCTTTTCCTAGATATTGTTGAAATTTTATTTTAAACAGCTTTCTCCCGCAGATAAAATATCTGGATAGCCTGAACTCATATTCCTTCGACTAGTTTAAAATCATGACCTTGAGATTCGATGTTTAGATTCTCTAAAAAAACCGAAAAAAAATGTAGTTACCAATTTATTTAATCCTAAAAATAGCTCAGTGTACCACTTTCCGACTCTACAAATTGAGTCCAACAATTTAAAAGCAATAAAAACTCTTTTAATTCTCCCTTAACTTTTACCGAGAACCAGCAAAATTCTCACAGACCAGCTCAATTGATTTATGTCGGCTATAAAACGATATCTATGACAATTGTCGGTGTATCTATTGGCAGAGCAATAGTTCTTGATTGCATAATTACAGAGCGGATGAGCGACCCAGACGACAATTAACATTAGACCTTGTGAACCGCAACTGTTGTTTTGACAAACGAACATACAATCAGTCAGACACGTTTAATGTTTTGCAGTTATCTGTAAACATATGGGTAGTTTTTTAACAATAACAGAAACTATACAGAGTCTATGTTTACATATTTGTTGCACCTCATGCCCAAACTCATAAAACAAAACTAACTTATTATTTTTTTGTTCTTAAAAACGACTCCCGTTCTAAGGAATTTCATCCTTACGTGGCGGGGGTTTGCATAAAAATTCAAGTCACAGGCGCCCAGACTCAGATCAAGCATTCATGGATCACACAAACGCTTTTCCTACGCGGTGTTCGAACCCACGAAAAGTCGCGCACACTGGGTTTAGCGCGGTCGCTCAAATCGGCTATCAGTGCAGTCAAAAAGATCGAAGCAACAGCCAGACCTGACAAAAGCAACGTATCTACAGAGTAGGTATCCGCTAGTAACATAAGAGTTAAGACGCATCTAAATTAATAGTGAAATGGACAAAAATCTTTTCAAGATTTTTGTTCTATTTTTGCGCCCGGTAACCGATTACTGGGTATATTGGTCATAGCTTGCGCCGACGACTCGGCAAGCGGGTTGTGGGGTCATGATAAAGGTCTGACCTGGGACTAAGGTGCTAGGCGTGGCGTGAACATCTAATTCCGGAAATCTGTTCCAAAAAAATAATATTTTAAACTGTGTTAAAAAAAGATAGACGTAGAAGTAGACTCAAGATATCTATAATTTTTTCGAGGATTTTGAGTATTTACCATTTTTTTGTATATCTCCATCTTTTTTGCACAATCTTGATCAAAATAATAACCGAAAAGGACACTCTCGCGTGTATCTCAAACAAATATAATCTTACCAAAAAATCCTGCCAATTTCCTGTGCAATTTAATTCGAACGTATCCCACAAATCGTTACCGTATAGAGGCGGTTCTATCAAATAATAACGTCATCGCTCATCTTTTGTGGTGTTCCTAGAAGCATCTGACATCCTGCACATCACTCAGGCCTATCTAATTGGCTCGGTCACTACCGACCGCTTTGATGTCTCATTTCCTGCCCTACACAGATAAATTTATCCCCACCCTCTCGCACTTACTTTAAAATCATATTGCCATCCCTCTCTTTTCGAATATTTTGTGTAATAGATCTGCGGCCACACAAGATTACGCGATGATTGGACGAATTTTGTTTTAATGTTAAATGAGGGAAGTCTGTGATGAATGTGATGATTCATTTTTTCATTGATTTGTAACGGAATTTAAGTTCCTGTGGTTCAGCCTTTTTAAATAATAAACCAAATCTACATTTTTGTGTTACATATACAAATTAAATTGCCTCGGATTCAAAAGGAGAGATGCTTTGGCACTCAGAAGGTTAGGATACCGAAACACACAATTGAAAAAACCTCTTTAAAATGGGAATACCACTTTCTTCATCATCTTCTTTTACAGACTATAGATAGGTAGGTATAATACGAGAAGAAAATATCCCTTAGAAAAGAAAGAAATCAAAATGAGTATTGAGTTAAATACTATGTTGACGTATGTCGTCACTAAACATATTTTTTCTTAGTTTACCATAAACTTAAACAAGAGTTAAAACGACCTTCTCCAACACGTCGTGTTCGTCAGCAATTTGTATGAAACAATAACTTTACAGAGAGCGACATATTGCTACATTGTGTGCGCCGGCGCAGTTTCGTGGAACAATAATAATAATCGACGCAAGTACACTGAATGGGAAATAAATTACACACGACGCCAGTAAGGATGGGAATGTGGTTTGGAAATTTTGTATGTTATCGATAACTGTTGAATCGTAGGTACATGCATATTCTGTTATTATTACATGTAAAACGAAAATAAAACATTCGTTTAGATTCTCTTTTAATATTGTATCAAAAGAACTCTCTTTCTCTTTTAAACTATATTAACTTCTACAGACACTCTTTTGTGAAAACGACTAAAATAGTTAACCGTTATGCGTATGTACGTCGATTGCATCGACTTTTCAACGGGTTTTCAACGGTTAACCTTTCGCTTATTAAACTTAAACCGTGATGAGAAAAACCTTTCAAGGTGTTATTTAAAAAGTAACGTTTACAACCTTTACAAATTCTCACAGCAAATTTATCGACAGTTCACCTTTCCCAGCCCTAGCAGCGCCTGCAGCGGTGCGCGCACGCAGCGAACATCGCAATTTCGCCGCGCGCGCCGCTCACTTATTAAATCCTTCCGCCCCGCCCTAATGCCCCCTATTACAGGTAATATAATAAAACAGCCCGATCGAACCCAGACCTGTCATTAAAGTGACATTAATGTATTTTATTTATTTTATTACACCTATGTTTGATGTGGGATGAATAATGTATTATTCCTTATAATGGTAAAATGCTGAGGAAAGTTACTGCAGCAAAAAATATATACAAACTTGCCTTAACAGTAAAGTTATGTTGAAGTTTTTCTTAAAGGGCAAGACAACAGAGGAATATGTAACTAATAACAGTGAAATGCCATGCTTACACCGACTTACACGACATTTCACGTTTCAAATTTTTGTATGACCAAACTCCGTGAACATGGGTACATAACGTGGTGATAGCCAGCGATTATATCTTTAGCATTGAAAAAAAAAAGGAGTTCTAAAGCGAAGGGATTTAATTCGTTCATTGCCTGATCCCAAGTATATCTGCTACACTTCTCTAACGCATAATAAGTTAACATTCCTTACGTAAGTACGGACAAACTGTAAAGCTAATGCTTTTATTAGTCCACGTCAAGAGTTACATCGTTTTCAGCACTTACCATTAACTGTAGCGGCTCAGCTAATGCTTAACTTGGCAGTTACAGGCCCATAACATTATCATTACTTATCAATACATCGGAGTATACACTTCCAGTCTAACACCGGCATTTCAGGGTCAAAAGTTAACACCTATTCTGTAATTCACAGTCCACTGTAAGATGGTTAATTGCAATTTGTAAAAGACAATAAGATGTGGAATCTGAATAGATTCGTGTTTTAGATGGCGTGGTTTTGTTACAGCCTTTAATTATTCTAGACTGTCGTTATCCTTTGATTGTGATTGGTCATTTGTAGTTTGAATCGTGTTTTTATGCGACTTATATTCTTAAACTGTTTAAACGGTCTCGAGGGAGAAGAAGAAATGTGAAGAGTTGAAAGTTGAGAGTTATCAAAAAACCCGGCAAGTACGACATTGCGAATAGTTCTCTACAAAGACGAAAAAGACCCAAAAGGACCAGACACCAATCAGATTTTTGGGGGTACCGGGAGTTTCCTAATTCTAATTTTATTTGTTATATGTAATAGCTGCAACAAAAATACATCATGTCTGAAAAATACAACTGCCTTGCTATCACGAAATACTAGAAATCAATTTTATCTTCATGCCAAAAAATGCATAATCAAGATAAAATACCCACAACAAAGTCCTTGCAAAATTTCTAATAATTTATAATTGGCAATACCAAGTATTCATAACCGACGCGTCTATAGCCGATATTAGCTCCCCCTATCAGCTAGCTACAGCGCAGGGCCTGCAGGGCTGACACATCGGGCTTTATGCAGCTACATGAAGACATCGGCATGATGTTAGGGCTGTACTTACGACTTTTATGGATGCGGCCCCGCTTTGTGCTAAGGGTATGGTCTGGGTGCGACTTTGATTTAAGCGTTTTTGAGCATCTGTTGGTTTGTGAAGGTTTGTTTGGACCAAGCTGGGAACTACATTTTAATTGCAAATAAAGTAAGGTGATGAAGGTGAAGTTAGGTGACCTTGATGCTCACTGTGTTTCGGCTTTTGAGGCTAAACCGTCCAATTATTTGTCATAAAATTTGCTGAGTTAGGTTACCTTAAATGGTTCCCAAAATATCCCATACCTAGGTAAGGTTTTGTAGTCATAATGGTCCCAGGGCGAGGCACACTATCTGTGTACTATCAAGAAACGACTTAAACAAAAAATCGCTGAAAAAAACGCTCCCCGCTCCGCTCACCACTATATTTCACCCGCTCTCCGCCGCGAGCGCATCACAAAGATGAGATATTGCTATTCCGGACACGCGCTCGATTCTCTGCCCACTATTCACAGCCGACGTTTATAATCGCCTCGGTCGCCGCTCCTCTCATGAATTTTATTTGTAATGTTATTCTGTTAAATGTCTTTTATATTTGTGATGATCGACTACGTGTGCGGTATCATGTTTATTGATATGTTTATGTTGATTTATCTGTGAATCAGACATACACACAAATTACACACTTTTGCTATGTAACCTGTGTGAGATCCCACAACTGGGCAAAGGCTTGCCCCTTTTCCTCCCAGACTTGTCCCGATACACAAAGAGACATGAAAAGTACATATTAGATTGAGGTTGAAAATATTGAACGTGGTAAAAATGCATATTAATACTAGCATCCGGAAACTTCGGATGCGGACGGACGGTCCCCAAACAGTCTTGGACAGAAGTCAAAATTCGCGCTCAAGCTAACTACATAAATGTCTTGAAGAACTGTAGAAACAGTCTTAAATTGATTTAGAAAAACCGGTCAAGCGTTTCGGACTCGCGACTCTCGAGGGCTAAGTGCAAAAATTGTTGCCTACAAAAAAGGGAAATAACATAATTCATATATTCATATAATTTACAACGGAAGCGATCTTTGCTTAACCGATCTTTTTGTTATAACAGCAACGAAAATACAAACACTTGTGAAAATTTCGTGAGACACAGGCTGTTGAAAAACAGAAAGTGAAGCTTTAGTAATAGGGTGAGACTTTTGCCCTTTTGGACCCTAGATTAAGTTCAGAACCTGAGTGAAGATGGGATAAAATTCCATTTTTTCGTGTTTTTATTTTGTTTTGTGTTAGCCTCTCACTTTCAATATTTTTATTCGGTTGTAGTAATACCTTTTTTTCTGCAGTAATAGAAGCTAATAAATAGCGACATCTACAATAATTTCTAAACACCAACAAACTACTGATCACCTCAGACCCCAACTTAGTACGTTAATAGAAAAACAGATGGCGCTGTACAAAACCTTACACGGAAACATGTAAACCCAAAAGAAGGGAAAATCAATACAAATAAAACCAGAAAATAATAAATAAAACTTCATTGTGAATATAAATAACAAAACACTAGACATAGTTAAAGTTACAATACCTTTACATATTGTTACACTAATCACAAATTCGAATCACGTGGGCTTTCGTTAAGACTTCATTATATATCACGTAGCACTGTTTCTGCTAGTTTATAATGTAACAGAAAGTTTTCTACTGGCAGTAATATGGACTGGACATAGCTCTAAACGGCCATCGACATCAAACCGTTTGACTATCGTTGGACAGGCATTGATTATCCTTTGATTTTAACACAAATTGTTTTGAGACAAACAAAAATCAACTCATTTTGTATTTTGATTCAAACCGTTTAAGTCTCGAAAGAGTTTTACAACAATTAATTCAGTTTACAATTTGACAGTTCATATTTTTTTTTCAGAGATAAACATACCATTGAAATGTTGTATCTAGGCAGATAATAATTAAAAACTGATCTCACTTTACACATAACTACGTGACTGGCACGTATAATTTGAAATATAATATTACAAACGTAAATAAAATACAAGATCAACTTTATATACGACTTTAACGAGACAAACATGATTACAAAAGTTAAAGTAACGTGGTTAAAAGTTTACAAAAACGACCATATTTTTAATTTCTTTTCTGAACGGCATGATCTATTTTATCTGCTTCGGGCCTTATACAATATAGTTATTCCATAGCTGTTACAATTGAAATATTTAAAGTAATAAATAATTAATTACCTAAAATGAAAATTCGAAGTAAAATACTTCGTCGTATCCGTTCGATATTTACCAGTTGGTAAATTGAAATAATTCAGTAACTTTTTTATTTTAAATATTTTTATGTTTTTTTACAAAATTTCATATGGATTTTAGATTACCAAGTTTATTGTATCTAGCGAGCTTACAGTAGCTTTTTCTAACGACTTATCTTTTTTATTATAAGTATAAAAAGTTAATGTCGCTGCCTTTCTACTGTATAAAAATATAAATATATACACTGGTTTATAATTTTAAGATAATTGCCAATAAATACATTACGGATAATTACAGTATAATATTCCCAGTCAGACTGTAAGCAATGGACATTATCCTTTCTAAACGAGGGCGCACGTTTAAAGACCCCCATTAAACTGATGTTTTTGCCTTCCCTAATAAACTTGAGGATTTTTAAGACGGCATCAATCAATACCTAATTCTGCCAATCTTGTCTTACCCATGTTCATACGTTATTCTGAGCCTGGCTCTACAATATAAATTAATAAATTCTATATACGTATCAAGATCCGAAACTGGCCGTAGTTTTTAGACCCCCGTTAGACTGGCGTCTTTAGCCCCCGTAAACCCCTAGGCATGTTAAGAGGCCACATAAACTGACGTCTTTAGCCCCCATCCCTCGCGCCCCCATGCCCCCTAAGGGTGTTAAGAGGGCATCATCCCCTGACTGCGCTTGTACTGCGCCCCCTGGCGGCGGTTGTGGTTGGCTCGCGCCGACTTGTGCTTCTCCTTTTTATCTCTGTTGTGGATTACTTCTTTCTCTTGACCCTGGCCTTTGGGTTTGCCTGTCACGTCCGTATTCCTGTGAAAAAGAGGTGAGTATAAGATATAAATATTTGCAAGGATGCAAACATGAGATGCCAAGATATTAGCAATAAATTATCGTAATAATGAACGCCGAGCGCAATTTTTTATATATATGACCTCACGCATTAAAAATGTTGTGTTAATTACCACTGTGTGACAGCCCTGACAATCTCTATCAAAATTGTATCCTTAATGCCAACACAAGATTTTAAACAGAAAAGTATTATATGGAATATTCTATAGTTACACGGTGCCACTAATGGCGGACTTATCACTAAAAGCAACCTTTACCAGACAAACTTTGGTTGAACAAATTTTGAAGGAGAAACATTTATGAAGGTAGTCCGCGGTTGAAATAAAACTACTTTTACAGATTTGATAGCGGCTTAATTTTAGACTTCAGTTTCCGCCGTTTCGACACCTTTGCAGGTAATCATGGTCTAGGCCACGGTTGTCCGCGGTGTTGTAAAAAATAAATTTAGCCTAGTAATAACTAGCATTCTATAGGTATAGCTACAGTACCTGGGTACAGGCGCGGGCCTGTGTCCGCGGCCCCTCCTGGCGAGGTAGCTGGCCTCCCTGCGCGCGCGCAACTCCTCTGGGTTCACGCAGAAGTCCATCTTACTCCTGCTGCTGCTCGGTTTCTCTTCTTCCACAGCTCCCGACTCTTCTTCTGATTCCTCCTGTATGTTAAATATTACATTGTATTGTATAAAATCGTATAAATTACATATAGTCGACGTAGACGAGGTTATTTATAAAGATTGCTTAAGTTAGTATGTTTTTAAATATTCCATCGCTAATGTGTTTTAATATTGGTTATACGTTATTCTGTTGTATTTGACGATTGACGCAAGGATAATTGATGATCCGACGTCGAGTTTTATCAATAACCATGTGATTTTATCTTAAGTAGTAGTGCAGTCTCTGAAACGTTCGCAGTAAGGACTTTTATCTTTGCGTTGAGGGGGTTTCACAAACATTCGATTCACATCAATCCAAACTTGTGGATCACACAAATGGTCGTCATACGCGAGGGTCGAACTCGCAACACGTTACGCCCCCCCCCCCCCCAACCAGTCGGCTATTCGTGCAGTCCCTGTCCGCATCGCACGAGTGCTACGAGTACTGACCTCGGTGTCCTGTCGGCACCGCAGCGCGCGCGGCGTGACGAAAGGCCTGCGCTCGTCGGGCGTGTCGGCGGCGGGCGCCACGCCCTCCGAGTCGTACGTGTCGTCGTACTCGTCCGAGTACATATCTACCTCGTCACACACCAGGCTGCACACACATAAAATAACTTAGTGCTTTATACCGATTAACATAGGAATTAAATAAGGTCCTATTTTGTAAAAAAAAAAAAGATACAAAGTAGCACTTTTAGGGTGTCAAAGTATCTTTTACGTAAACAGCTCCCTATATCACCCACTCTTCACCTAAGTGCTCTGGTTGTGAAGACGAAACGGCGCAAAAAAAACTCCACAGCGTTACACGCTATCAGTTTTTGTTTAGCACATATATATAAATTTATTTCTTTATTGAGGAGAAGCTGCCAAATAACACAGATACAGAGGTAAGACATCTATCTACCACCGATGACGTATTAAGTATCTTGCAAAAACAACGCCAAACAAATCTCTCACAATTGCTGTTAAATTATCATAAGGCGAATTATAGTCTGTTCGCTGTAGCATGGTGCGGGTGACAATTGTCAGTATGACGTTGAAATCTATAAGTTTCACATGGCGTCAACGTTATGCAAGTCATTTTATCGATAACGTTTTTCATAGCTAAAATCACATTCCTTTTTTTATTATTATAAATATAATTGTAATATTAAATTAAAAGCGAAGGTCGTGAATAAGACAAAAAGGGACATTATGTCTGATTGGGATCGTGATATATCTATTGATAATTTAATTGAGTCATCAGTAATAATATCAGTCACAGATTCAGATGATGAATTGAGTGACAATTCAATGTTTCTGACTTTGAAATGAGTTTAGATGAATAAAATGTACGTTATAAAAATATCGACATTTCATCGTAGCAGTACATCCCATCACTTAAGATGTCTTTGGCGTTACATTATACGCATAACACTTTGCTTATTTTTTCTTCCAGTTTAATTTTATTTGTAGACTATAACATTCTGGTTGGTTAAATTTAATTAATAACCGTGATTACTGCTTTAATATATTACATACAAATATGGTGCACCTGAAATAATCATAAATCGCGGCAACTTTCAAGAGTGAAACGTAACATGACTGACACCTGTCACCCGCACCATGCTACAGCGCACAAACTATAATGAATCAACACCATCACTCATGTCCGCAAGTCGGAAGATCATTAAGATAATTATACAATTACAAAGAGTATTTGCTTATGTACTCACTTATACTTGCTATAAATATCCTCCCTCTGTTTGACGTCAGTCTTATCGTCCAGCATGTCCTTCAGGTCCTTGTACTTGGACCTCCTCTTGCCGACGTGTATCTTGGACAGGTCGACGTCATCTCGCGTCATGATGTCGAACTGGTCTCCGTCGAACACGTTCAGACGCTGTATGCCCGTCTCTAGGAACTTCTTATCGCAAGGGTCTTCCGGGATTATTGGGAGGGATTGGTCTACACCTGGATGGCAAAAAATAAATAGACTTAGTATTAAAGGAATCGTCTTTTTTTTCAAATTAATCTAAGTAGCACTTTTTGAAGGTCAAATTATATTGGACAGCACTCAGTTTCGCCTACGCTTTAATGTGACTTAAGAGCTTTTGCTGGTTTTGAAATATTGACAAGTACATAGTTTGAAATTTAGGTTTTGAAACATTACATATAATAATTGACATTCCTAGAAGTATAGACGCTGTTGAGAAAAATGAAATGTCAAGTATTTTCTTAAATGAATTTTGAAAATTCTTATACGATCACATTTCTCGGCTATGAAAAGTGCAACTGCATAAATATAAAGTCATGCAATCGACAAAGAGAAATGTAATTAACCACGTGACATCTTTTCTGTAACTAATATCTCTATTATATCACATAACATTGTAGGTACCACCAACATACCTCTTAAAGAATCCGCCAAAGTATCTTCCAATATACTATTAATAACTCTCTCCGCGTTAAACCCGTAGTGTTGCAAGCACTTCAATATAAATCCGTCCCCTAAATGCGGGAGAATATCTTTGACCTCGCTTATCAAGGATTCTTCTCTGACGTTGTCGGGTATTTCTGCGTCATTTGCCGTGGTTGTGGTGGGGATGTCGTCAGAATGGCCGTTGGTCAGGGTGGGGGGTGGTGGGGCGCTTAACTCTGGTATTGGTTCGTCGAGATTAGAGTAGATTGCTTGCAGAATGAAGTCAGTCTTTACTGTGTCACTGGTTTTCGTTCAGGATATTATACTGATTTGTTAGCAGTAAACTTGCTGTTTGAGACAAGATCATTACATTTATGGGAGAATTCGCGATTAATATAGCAACAGAATATTTATAGGACAGAATGGACCTTTACCAGTCTGTCAAAAAAAGGGGTTGCAGATTAAATATTTTCCGGATTTCCTTATAATCTATGTGACTTATATATTGCCATAAGCACTTTTCATATTATGTAACTGATTTAAATACTGGAACATTTTAAAAGCTTATTTGAAAACTACCCAACTATTATTAGAACAGATACCTACTGTCTGTTAAACACCATCTAACCAAATTGAGGACCTCCTTCTTTTTGCAGTCGGTTAAGCTAAGCTTAAGTTATAACAAAGGATACATGTCAGGGTATGCTTGCCGCACTATCTCTAGATCGTCGTGCACGGGGTAGCACGCCTGGTAGTCCTTGATGAACAGCCGCTCCGAGAGGCCGTCCATCATCACCGCCAGGTAGTCTTCCACGTGACTTTCTATACTGCCCCTGTAATACGCAGATAGCTGAGTGACATAGATGACCACGAGAAAACATAATATAATAATATTCCACAAGTTTCACACAACGCCGTCTAGTCTCAAACTAAGCAAAGCTTGTATGATGACTATGTTGATTGTTGAGTACGACTTCTGATAGATATACTTATAAATTAATCCCGCTATAAACAAACCCACTCTGCGCGGAATCGATCCGAAAGCCTTAAATGCATGTTCAAATTCTTGGTGTTTTCATGCATGTATTTTAAAAGAGTGCCTGTGAAATCCTGCGACTGTTTTATATTTTTTATTCAGTGCCAAAACCGTTCAAAAAGTTTTTTCATCTCTTTGTCTTCTAGAATACAATAATAGTTGTTATAATCTCAAAAAACACCAGTCCAGTCAAAAACATACTCACTCTCCACTAAAGATAGCATTCTTATAGACGGCGAGTATCTCTCTCAATATATCAATGATCTCAGCCCGGGCGCAGTCGATGTGGCCCTCCACCTCGGTGAACACGACGCTGGTCTGGTCTCCCGTCTCCTCCAGTTTCTCGTACAGCAGCGGGACGCCGTACTCGTACAGCTGGACTATACTGGAATAATAGGTTGTATTATTATGTGGGGTTGGTGTGCTGTAGTTTTATTTTATTTTATTGGGAAAACAAACAATTGTACAATGTGTCTTACAATAGACAAGTTACAAATTATACATAGGTAATCGTACAATCCACGACGTTTCCACGTATTACAATTCAAAGTTTAAAGGTACAATCCATGTTTAGTCTATGATTTACTTACAAAACACAGTAAAAGCAACTAATCTAGGTTATCAAATATGCTGAGGCTGTCCGTAATTCTTTTTTTAAATATTTGTCGATTGCAGGCAAAAACATCAATGTCGGTAAATTTCTCATTATAGATCTTAACTATTCTCTGTAAGGGTGCTCGTTCTCCCGCATTTGAGCGACTTGTAAATGTAGCAAATAGCGGATACGTTCGTGCTTCCCTTCTTATCACTGTTCTAGGCACTATGTAATAAATGTTATTTACTAGTTCGGGACACTCGTAGTTGTTGTGTATTAGCCCGAAAAGAAACATTATTTGTAACAATATACGTCTGGATTTTAACGGGAGTAGTTTGCACTTTTTAAGAATGTCAGTGTATGATGAGCAACCTATGTGGCATTTATATTGCATAGCTTTTAAATACATGCACTGTATCCTTTCAATCGCGGTATTATATTTGGAATAATAGGGGTCCCATATAGCGCAGGCGTACTCAATTTGAGGGCGGATAAGAGATGTGAAAAGATAGAGATAAGTGGCGGGCCGTTTAAAATCGGTTGTGGCTCTCATTACAAAGCTGTACATTTGAAAGGCTTTCGCGGTGATCTTTTCGATGTGTAAATTTAAATGCAGTTTGCTGTCCAGGAGGATACCAAGATCTTTGATAGTCGAATCACTGAGTAAGGTTTCGTTGCACAGGGTATAATCAAAATTAATAGCTTTTTTATTTTTGGTGAAGCGTATTATTTTGCATTTAGAAATATTAAGTTTAAGTTTGTTTTTATCACAGTAATCAGACAACCTGTGCAGGTCGTCTTGTAAGAGAACTGCGTTTTGTATTGTTTTAACTGTGTGAAAGACTTTAAGGTCATCTGCGTATAATAAAAACTTACTATTTCGAAAACAGTCCCCTATATCATTTATGTAGATTGTGAACAGAAGGGGACCGAGGATGGAACCCTGTGGAACGCCAGATGTTGCCACAAACATGTCAGAATGATAGCCACAACTCACAACGACCTGATTTCTGTTACTAATATATGACCAAAACCATCGGAGCAAATTTCCTCTGATGCCATTGAAGGCGATTTTGTTCAATAAGATTTTATGATCCACTCTGTCAAAGGCTTTTTTAAAATCGGTATACACCACGTCTGTTTGAGTTCTAGCATCCATGTTTCTAAATAGGTGGTTTGTAAATATCATTAAGTTGGTGACAGTTGATTTACGTTGCAAAAACCCATGTTGTTCTGGTAAGATATGTTTTTCAATGGCTGGATACACTTTATGATGGACTAGTCTCTCAAAAATTTTTGCTAGTATATTAAGGAGAGAGATTGGTCGATAGTTTTCTATATCCTGTCGTGATCCACCTTTGTAAATAGGGATAATGTTAGCTTTTTTCCATTTAGAAGGAAAGATACCGTTATTTATACAGCTATTATATATTAAATGTAAAGGTTTGGATATCGAATCGGCCGACCGTTTAAGAAAATATGGGGGTATTCCATCAGGTCCCGGACCTTTAGTAACGTCTAATGACTTCAATTCTTTAACAATGGTGTTTAGACTAAAACTTAAATTATTAAGAGGGGTATCAGTAATGCTGCTAATGTCGTTCAGCTCCGGAACCCAACTAGTTGGTAAACTGCAAGGCTCGTAAACCGACATAAAGAAACTAGCAAACATATTACATATTGTCGATGGGTCGCTAGACATGGTATTTTTGTAAAACATACGACTAGGAATACTTGTTTTGGTTTGCCGGTTTTGTAAATATGTCCAGAAATATTTAATATTTTTGGGGATGCTATCTTCGACGTTATTAATATATCTAAAAAAACATTTTTTTGCCTCTTTTTTGAATCGATGTCTATGTAAAGAAAATATTTCATAGTCACAAATGTTGCCATATGTTTTCCACTTGGACCATGCTTTTTTCTTAGAGTTGAAAATATGAATTAGGCTTTTTGAGAACCACACGGGATATTTATTGTTTTTATGTTTTATTAAGGGTATGCGGTGCTTGATTATACCATATAGAGTATCATAGAACATGTTTAAACATTCTTCAGCCGATAGGTTTTTAAAAGTCATATCCCAGTCGATTTCGTTAATGTCTGTATTTATTTGAATATAATCTGCTTTTTTGAAGTTGTATTTTGGTGTATGCTGAGATGTAATTGATTTTACGGACAGATTCAAGTTTATTTGAATAGTGATTGGGGGGTGGTGATTATCAGGGGGTACTAAGTCTCGGTTAGGTACTATCACATGGCATGTAACATTCGAGATGAGCAGGTCCAGCGTACGTCCATTTATGTTTTGAACATGGTTAAATTGTTTTAAGTCATGCACTGACATTACTTTCGTCAAAAGATTACATATATTACTAGTGCCCAGACAGGTGGTATATGTGTGACTCGGGCTAGACACCCATTGAGCTGTGGGAATATTATAATCACCAAGTAACAGTAAGCTATCAACAATCGTTTCTCCCATTAAATGATCGATTATTTGAAAATGATGTTCATATACAGAAAGAGGTGAGTTATTTGGGAGATATACAACGCTTATAAGAGTTTTTGTAGTGCTATTATTGGTAGGAATAGCTATTACGGTTTGCTCAAAATATTTTTCAAGAAAGCATTGTTGCGGCAATGTAATACCAACCGGATCATATCTGCGTAAAACTGCTATCAAGACGCCTCCGCCATCCGATTTACCCATAGCAGCTCTGTTACGGTCACAGCGGAATACTACATAACGGTCATCGATGAACTCGTTATTATTTATGTTCGGTATTAACCAGGTCTCAGTTAACACAATTATGTCGTAGCAATTTGACAGTATATTCATATAAATAGAATTAAGTTTTGTGCGTAAGCCTCTTACATTTTGATAATAAATGCATAGATTATTATACATGCTAGCCATTTTTATTATAAATTAAACAATTTTAAGTTATATTAATGCCTAGGTAGTGCAATGATTTAGTTAGCCTTCATTTTCAATAAGTCGTTACTCGATTTTATGGCTAAGGCAGCACATGTATCAGTTTTTTTTACAAGTATTGTAGCGTGCCTAACCCATACGTACTTAAAACCGTGCTTCTTAGCTTCTTCACGAGTTTCACGAAGAAGCAGTTTCTTTTGAAGGGTAAGGTGTTCGTTGACATAAATAACTCGAGTTGGTCCAGAGATGCCCAGTTGAGTGGATGAAAGACCTTTCTTTAAGCGGAAAGCACTAAGTATATTATCCCGCAAACTGCGGGTTTTCAACTTCGCGATAACATTTTTGGGTCTATCATTGGCTAGTCCAGCCGCGTGTGGGACGCGATGTATAGATACGATTTCATCTCGTGGAATAGTCAAGTCAATGTTCTTGCCGATGTCCTCCAAAAGCATAACAAGGTTTTCACCACGTTTTTCTGGCATATTCGCTATTTCTATATTGCATTGTCTAGCATGCTGTTCTAAGTTATCAATTTTGGACTCCAAGTTTTTGATTGCGCTATTATCCAAGGGCTGCTTTTCTATGCGGCTGAGACGTTTCGCGTAGTCATCATACTGATCTGAGATATATTGTGTTGATGTTTTTGCTCCATCAACCTCTTGTATTAGATCAGTTATTTGTGCTTTCATGGCCGCGTTTTGAGAACGAAGATCCGCGATTTCCTTCCGCATTTCTATGACGCAGGTATCAAGGTTATTCTTCAGGGTGTTTATATTTTCATTAATTGCACTCAAACTGGCATCGGTACTTATTTTCCAATCCTCCAGTGTCTTCTTAAGATCCGCATGAATACCCGACAGCATAGCTTCATGATCGCACTCCGGCTGTTTTCTTTTGCGAATAGTTACATTCAAGTCTGTGTCTAGGGTTGGTAATTTAGCTAGATCTGGTTCAGAGACTGATTGCTCAGTGCGCAGCACAGTTTTGGGCGGCGTGCGTTTTGTTGAAAACATGCTGCGCGGTGATGCGGTCTCCTACTCGATTAACAATAGCAATATAATATTTGTCAAATATTGCCTTAAAAATTTGCGTAGGGGCTATGGTGTATACCGCTCATTAGCTCCGCAATGACGTAGTAACTCAGGGGTGGGGCGCGTGCCGTGCGGTCGGTAGTTTTGCCGCGCGATGCTCAAACACGGCTGGTCGCGAAGGTGGGGCCGCGGACTGCGGCGCAACTGGACGCTGGTTCGAAACTAGGCGGTACCGCGTTGTCCACAACGTTCACAAAAACTATTTATCCCTTTCTAAGACTGCCTCCTGGGTGGGATTTGTGTATTTAATCTCCTTAAGAGTAAACGAGAATTGCAACACGCAACAGTTAACCAATCACAAAATCACTTTAGAGTAGTGCACAAAACACGTCCGGACTGTACCAAACTCACAATGACACTGCACACAGTTCTAGGGAAAACTAGCTAGTGGTACGAGGTTTTGTCTGTTAATAAAAAGTGCCAACGTTAATGGTGTAGGGTTACAGGTATCGGTCTAATGGGCACAATTACTAAGAAAAAGATAACAAAATTAACTATCCATTAAATTTATATCGATTTTTGTGACACTGCCTGGTTAGTGGTGACCATAGAAATCTAAATAACAAGGTAATAGAAATGGCATACACCGCGGCGATCTATCGAAACGCATGTCGCCGGTGGGCGGGGCTTCAACACATTCACAGCAAATAACTACGCAATCACGCAAACATTAACATCGAGAAGACCAAGCAAACAACACTAGGCTGTACATCTATTACAATAAGGTTGACTTTGTCGTTGTATGGATTCACTAACTCACACAGTAATTGCATTTTTTTGCGTTAGTCGTAGTGATTACGTAAACTACACTAGGGATTGACTACGGATATAATGAAAGACGAAATTATGAGTGACAATGTTTTTTGTTGTATTCTTCTAAATTATGCACTTACAAAAAAAAACTCGCTAATTGTCGGTTGACAAAAAAAATATATTAGGAAATACTTGGTAGGTAGGTTTGGTATATACCTACGGTGGTTTTTTAGTCGTCTTACAAAAGTAGCCCAGTTCATGTATCCAATGACTAGTAAACGTTCATAATAGAAAAATAGGTATTTATGAGATTTGGATAAATTTAAATTGCAATTTTTATTCAATGCTATGCTATAACGCAAGGCGTACTTTTTGAAACATTCAGTTGCGAGCGCGGTCCGAGCCGTAAAAATGGAGAGGGGCGCGGGCGGCGGGGCGGGCGGCAAGTTATCAAGCATGCAACTAATTTCATAGTGTATATTCGGCCTATGTTGTAGGGTACCAATTTCGTTTACCCGTGGTAGACATCCACTTGTCTTTTGTATTTATTTCAATCCTGTGGGAATCTGAAATAAAAATATATCCAATAATATGTTCACAAAAACAAACGACTATTAAAATTGTTACTTTTCGTATACAATGTTCATTTTGGATAATTTGTCCGCACTTAACCACATCACTATTTCCGACAGTTTTGTGCGGCCGTACCACTACAAATACGATCGCATTGATAAATATTATTTTTCGTTATACATTTCTCTTTTTACAACGGTGCATTTCTGTAAGTTTCTTACTGCAGAGGCAATGATTAGTAAAGAATGCAATTGTTGCAGGATGGTGCGATATAAATATGGTTTATAATGAAGGTTATGTTTTGAAATTTAATTTTGCAATAACATCAATATTACTGCAATAATTCACTTACCGATAAAATGTTATCTATTTATTTATGTTATTACACGATGCAGATGAATTTCCAGCCTGAGAAACCCCGCAAAACACCATTTTTAGTGGTTCTTGCTGTGACGACGTTCCGCGAGCGACTGAGCGTAAGTTCGCGCGCTGGTGTCGTCCAAGACACCAGTGTGGCGACAAGGTCACGCGGCGTTGGCACTTCTATTACCTTGTTATTTAGATTTCTATGGTGGTGACAGATGAACGAACACACTTCGATGTATTAGTAATAGAGTTTCATTTTAACCCTTTGGATAAGAAACCATAAAAAATACCGAAATAAATTATCGTATGATTATGTGTGAATTCTGTAGAGGAGAGCTGATATTTCAGATTTTGAGAAATAGTCGAACCCTCCCATTGCATTACTTAATATTATAATATATCGTCATATCGAATCAAAATCAAACAAAAATGATCAAAATAAACCATATTACTTGTAAACTAAATCCAAAAGCGAACCATCCCAAATAACAAACAAAACAGAACCTTACTCACCTAATAATAAAATTCGTTTTCCTAAATATGTCGACACCTTTGGGGTAGACCTCTATAAATATCCTCATGGTCATAGCGGTATCCAGCAGGTGTATGACCAGGTCCCTCAGTATATCGAATGTGATTTTGTCCGGGTGCTTCGTGTTGGGCGGGCGGCGGATCTCACTGAACCCCTTGAAGGTTTCCGGAAGGTTCGGGGGTTCATCACTGTCGTAGTTTTTGTTTACTTGTAGAATTATGTATTTGAAGGCCTGTAGATTAAATAATATATGGTTAAATTTGTGGTCTTATAACTTTATGTTGCATAGTTACATGCATACTACTTCATTTTCATATCGTAATGACGATTATAGCTTATCATAAACTGTTTTAGACGTTCTGATTATCTGTGACTTTTGATGTATTTATGATATAAGTAGCATATTTTGTAGAATTGAAATAAAAAAAAACTTTCACACACAGGATTTTATCCCGTATTTACATTCCCGTGAGATAATTTTCGCGTTCGGGCCCGCGGTCAACAACTAGTTACTAAATAAACAAGTTACTTCATAATACATATTTTCATAGTAACTATCGTGATACTGTTTCATTATTAAATGATGCAACGGCTTAATCACGCGTATTTATCGGGCTAGCCCGACTAGTTTCGGACCCAACCGGAGTCCTTAATCATGAGCTGACGCGGCGGGATCGCGAGTCGAACTCCCACCGCGTCACTCCCGATAAATACGCGTGAGTAAACCATTGCATCATTTAATAACTTAATAAACCTCACCTCTTTAACAAACGCGACTGCAGCCACAGCATCGCCCTCGTACCTTGGCTGCAGTCCGAACACACACTCCAGCACCCTTCCCACATGCCTGCCGTTGTCCACTCCGTACGTCAGACACAAATCCCACACGATCGGTATCGTGAATATAAACTTATTGTATATGAGATCTGCCATGAACTCCTTGCTCATCCATTGTGACTGGAAAGAGAACAAAGGTTTAATTAATAAGGTGTAATATGTATGGTCTTTCTTTGTAAAGGTGGTGTTCATTAGTAGTTTATTGTTTGTTAAAACTCTATTCGAATAGCTGAGTTGTAGGTTTTTGTCGAAATAATTGTAAAATGTTAGATACATTACAATCGACCCCTTACGACAAGCATTTATGTGATCACGAATATTTGATTTATCGCGTAAACAAAAATTTAAGATGAAAGTCAGTCGAAAACTTGTGTGACGTAACTTATTTGTACTTTTTACCGACAAGTGACGTAATAACGCCTCTTCCAAATGCATTGTCATCTTTGAAACATTTTTACATCTTATTTTTATATGATTTAATAAAATTAAAATAACAATATTTTTATGAAATCTACGTACTCAGATTCTTCTTCTAACATAATTTTTCAGCCAATTATATCACAAAGATTATTTCATAGTCAAGTTTACCTTGCTTTCCTTATTAGTAACCAATCTACTGAACACCACCAGCACTGTTCTCCGTATATCCTCGTACAGCTTCTGGACATCCTTGCATTCATGTGGCGGTAGATACGGTGGGTTAGCCTCTTGTAGGAAAGATACGAGGGAGTCCATGCAATGTGGATGGTAGAGGATTGTGCTCCAAAACCTGCAGAAAATATATAAAAAGATATTATTAGAACTGGTACTTCTTTTATGCCATAAATTATTGTATAAACATAATTGAGAACCTATTTTTATTTAAATCGCTTAATAAAAACCAAATAATTCTAGACATAATTTTTATTGCAATTTTTATTGTTTGTTCTTATACATCAAAATCCATCCACAACTCTTATTGTAAACACTTGAAATAGCTTTCTATTAATATGTAATTAATTAATATGAAGACATGGAAATATTAAACAAAATGTGAAGTTACAATAACATAGAACAATGGGCTAATTTGGAGCTCTCATACAGAGAATGCCCATCATCAAATACCAAGTACCAACATCACTTAGTTGTAGTTGTAATTGTTTTGTGGACAGTCCTGCTTACAGACAGGCTGTCCTGCTGTCCCCAGTCAAGAGTGAATATTTCACTCTTTACACCTACCGTTTTTATTCATCACATCAAACCTCACCTATAATGTTCCAAACTGAGCAGCCACTTGACATCATCCAGGTACCCCTGCATGCGGTTCCTCCATGTGTCTATTGCACCGAGTACAATGGTACTCCCTGAGGGCGGCCTCTCATATATTGTGAACTCTCTTTCCTCCACCCAGAATGGATCCTGAAAGAATTGTATAAGACTTGGGTTAGTGGTTTCCTTATACTAGAATATTATTTTGTTTCATGGTAATTAGGTGACCAAAAAGGCACTTAAACTAAGTTTCTACTTAATACAGGAATACTTTATGAAAGAAATAAAGAACATTACCTATGTTAGGTAAGCAAATCAATACAGACAATGAAACAATTTAATTCAAAACGACTATATCTTAATTATATATCTAGACGAATACTTGTACACCTCTATGAAACTATAATTAATAATATCAATCTATTCAAGGCCATAGGTACAGTATGCACAATTTCTGTAGGAGTATGTTTATCAATAAGGGAACCGCCATATTAAAAGGCGTTCGGGGGAAAAACTGGAAGAATAAAAGTGTACGGGGAATTCACCGACTTTTATAGTAATAACTTAGAATAGGTACTAAGTATTTCACAATGTTATGATTGACAACGGAAAAGTACTCACGAGAGCTTTAATTTCCTGCACGACGCCAGTATTCTTTACTGATAATGTTAATTTCTCAACCGGCAAGTTCTCAGGGTTCTGCAAAAGTATTTTGTTTCAATTCAAATATGTTGGCAAGTCCACACTTCGCTTAAAGTTCGCAAATACTCACGCAAAATTCAACATTCTTGCTAGACATGTCTATGGTAACCCGGTGGTGTTGTATTGTTTAATAGTATTCAGTCAATATACCACTTCTAGTTTTATTACAATTTAAATTTAATAGATAGATGATAAGTATGGTGCAAAATTGGAATCGTCGACAAGTCCGATTCCTCTTTCGTTTATACTTTTTGACAGTATTTTGACATATTTGACATGGACAGGTACTGAACGTGTGATCATATTTCGTTTTAAAATGAAATTTTCGCTCTTGAAATAATACTTGTTTGGTATGTCGATTTTTGTGGAGTTCTATGAAGGAATTACAAATCTTAGATAAAGAATCACACATGTAATTCTAAATCTATGTTACAAATACATTTCCATATTTTGTACACGCTCTGGTACATGCACAGGCTCTGATAATGTTAATGCTTAAAGTTTTTATCGAACAAAAATTATATTGATCCTGGAAGTACTATAAATGAGTAGAGTTTAATTCTTATCTAAAAAATAATCAAATAATTCATAAAAATAATTAACATAAACATAAATTTAATTAAACTTTATACTGAAATGAGTCCTGTTCTGGAAAATTAAACTACTGCTGATCCATATAAAAATAAATTTATTTAGATATTTATTCAAAACTGCCTTGTAAACGTCGAAGACCATTGGAAACAAAGACATTATATACTCTATAATATAGGATTTTTACCAAACATATTTACTTTTTTTCAAATTGATTGCTGGTAGCCCTGACAGAAATTGTCAATTCAACTGTCACGAACGTCGAGTGTTGTTTTGAATTTTCCAGTAAACAAAAAGTAGTTATTGGCAAATTGTGAATATTATTAGAACTATGAACAAGACTGCTCCAGATCCGAAAGTTAAGAAAACACTTCTGCGAAATTATGAACTTAAAGTGAGGCCATCGATCCGGAAGCCGTTAGTTGTTCATGATACCGCTAGTTCTTCAAATTTAACTTCACAGACACGGTCTTCACAGAAAGAGAACGAATTATGTCAGCCTACTTTATGTTCAAGTGGAGCTATAGCTAATTACTTATCTGATGCAAAGAAACAGGCTGCTCCGCCAGTTTCTTCTGAAGATTTGAATGTTGACAAAGGGCACCTATGTGCCAAAGTAAGTTCTTAGCACTGCTGTCGGTTAAAGAATTTGTACTACTTTAAAAAATGTTGTAATTACTTTTTTCTTGCTTAGATTCTTGGTCTATGTTATCAAATATCTGTATCTGGTAACAACAGTACAAATTATGTATCACAATTCTGCATGCAATATTAATGTGTAAACCAATTAAAATAAATTTATTCTTTACAGATGACGAAAAAACTAAACTTCCATTTCAATGATAGAATATACAGGAATCTGATAGAGTTGAATGCAAGCGCAGAGAATTCTAAAAGTAGGAAAGACAGGAGAACATCCAGTATTACTTCTCAAAAAAGAGATCTGGAACCAAATATTGAAGACTTCTATGAAGATGAAGTAGAAATAGACTCCCCACCAACAATACCTGTGCTCAAACCCAAGTTCAAACCAATTAAAAAAGTAGAAGACAACCGCCTACACAAACTAGTTTCAGCCTTTGAGGATTTATGACAAACATTTACTTTTTATTATAATTTGTTATGTAATTTATTGTGTTAATTTTGTATTATTAATATATTTTAGAATTTTCTACCACCTTCTGTGTTTTATTTTCACAAATAATTATCACTGTTACAGAAATATCTGAACTTTGGTGATAATGATAAGATGACAAAAAACGTTTTAGATTTATGATCTATGACCTTTAAATGTTGCCAATGTTTCCTTACTCCTCCCACATGAAGAGGATTTTGTGAACTCCTAAGAAAGGAAAAATATACACCATAATCCATGAGTGAATTTTAAATAGGAATTAATGTAGCCACTGTGTGTTCATAGTTCTTTAGTCATTCACTAAAGAAAAGGACATGAATTCGACTGTGGCTTCTGGACATTTCTCCTACAAAAAAGAAAATGCGTTTGAGGACACTAGTGTGCTTTGCTAGAATTAAAAAAAAAAATACAGAGGAAAAGCCCAATATTGATTACAAAAACGATTCAAACAGTATCAAAGAGTTGTTCGCACAAAAGGTTATTTCCTCACATTTAATGAGCAAAGAGTGCGGATTGTTATTATTTATTTAACACATTGGCAATACAAAGTTGCGATAAAATATAAAGACATTCTGGCCTGGCAGTCGCTTTATTCTTGATCCGTGCTTCCGAACGCAAACGCGCGCCGGCTCGCTCGCTCTGCAAGAAAGAGATGTTGATATATCCATCTCTTCTTTCTCCCGCATTTTGCCAATAATTTTATTTCATTCAGTCAGTCAACTTCCGACGTCTGAACATCGCGGTTGTGCGCCAAGTTCTCAGTGGAAATAATCCCAATTTAAATACTTTGATTCTTTAAAACTACAAATAACAAGAAATAGCCATGGCTGAAACTGAAATAATATCTAATAGTGGAAATAATGAGCAGTTTTTCGAGGGTGTCGAAAAGCTCATAGAAATTTGGTTTACACCGGCAAAAAATGCGGATTTGAGAAAAATCACTCGGTGAGTAATATTATGTCTCTTCTTCATCTTCTACCTGTACTGTACTGGCTAATTATTACGTAATTAGTAGCTTTGTGTTTAGGTTACCGGCAAAATCCTGTTTTCATAACCTTAATATAAATACACTAGAAAATAAAAACTTTTATTGGGTATTTTTCTGTTAAGAAATTTTCGTATTTTAGCTATTTATTGTTATGTTTATAAATTTATTTGTTGATAACATGTAACTTAGAATCGTTGTAAATTTTAAATAGTTATTTTGGAAAGTTCTGGAATCAGCTGTTTCGCTTTTATAGACTGCAATTGGGTGATAGCAGGGTCGTCCTGTGCCGTGGTTGGCCAGTGGGCCCTCTCCTCATGTCAGGACGGCCCCATGATGGGCGCGCGAAATTCAAAAATCATTCTAAAATAATGCAACTAAATTATACAACGTTACAAATATCCAAGGTTTAAAAAAAGTATTGAATAATAGAGAATATTTTACTTTATAAGTTATTCAATTAAGTTGAAAGAATTATGAAATACTCTTGCATTTGTTACTAAGCAAGAGTTCTAACTGCCTAATTAACTTTCCAATAAGATACTAATAATACACCTGCTAATAAAGCATAACAAATACCAAATTTTTCTGATGCTCTCATAAAAATATTAATTAAAAAGAGACTGATTAAATGTAAAATGAGGCATCAACAAAATTATGGTGACAATAATATACAAGATTGTATAATTATAAATTCAATTTACTATTTTGTATACCCAACTAAAAACTTTAAAATTGATTTAATCTTCACTTTGAATACTAATTATAATTAATATCAGCTCTGTATGAACCACAACTTAGCAAAGTATTCTTCCTTTGCCTACCAGTTATAATTAAAAAAATAATGTTAGTTTTTTTTTCTTTGCAGTCAACAATGGGACAATGTTCTTAAGATAGTCCGTTGCGAGATCATCTCATTCACCCAGAGCGAGCAAGTCGACGCTTACGTACTCAGGTAAGAATAGTTTATAATCAATAATAATTATAAAAATATACACAAACATTGAGAACCTCTTCCAATTTGAAACATCTTCCAACCTGTAAAAAGTCTTATGAGTTCGGACGAGAAAATGTTTACAATTTTAACAAGACAATCAAATGATCTTGTAACTTTTTTAAAAATAATCAAATTAATAATAAAAAAAAAACCATTAACTTATTTACATCATTATTTTTATTAAATGTAACAGATTGAATCAGAAAAAAAAATTACAATAACATGGCAACAGATAATTATTTTGAAAACATGAAAGCAGTTTCATTTAAGGAACTTGTTCATTTGTTAGCATAGTAACCGATACTGTAGTGTACATATGTAATGCAATGTACATTCAGTTTTATGTCACAACTAAATACTAAAAGTTCAAATTTTTTCAATGATGTTGTAAATTGTTCAATTTTTTTTGCATTCTTATTTTTGTAGAGTTATTTTATTATCTCTAAAATACTTGCAATAAATCAAATAACTGTATAGACACATTAGACACTGGTCTGAAAATAGAGGATAATAATATGAAGATATTGAATTTAATTGAAAAAATAAATAGTGAAATCCAAAGTCAATAAGTAGGGTAATGAACTGTATATCTATATGGTACTAAACATCAGTTAAACAAAAACACAATGAAACGATAGACCAGTGTTTGTCTATTCTCTGTCAACCCCTCTCCATTCAAATAATCGTAATGATATTTACCACGAACACAACTCGTGATTCAAAACAAAAGAGTTAACGCGAAGCCTCGTTTAGACGATGCAAGAATTATGATACCAGTTGCAATACACTGCTGAGTCGTATAGCTCTAGTGTCACAAGTTGTATATCACAGTCGGCAAGGTATAGCTACTCGCTCGATATTACTCGCCTCGTCTAAATGAGCCTTTAAGAATGACGAGATTTGTCACATACTCGCCTGGTCACTGTCACGGCTGCTATCGTAATCGATCACATTACATAATAATTATCGTTACGTACACAACCAGTTAAACAAGATAGCTTGTTGTTATTAGCATCGTAAATTTTCTCTCTAATAACTTAATAATGTGTATTTAAGTATCAATTTTGCTCTGCCAATTAGTCATTATATAGACTTGACTTAAATATGGTATTTGACTAAATCTGATCATTAAAAGTAAGGAATATTAAAAGCACTTAAGTTTGGTACTGAGCTCTAAAATATCACTTGCTAGTAAAAAGTGTGCTGGAAAGTGACGTCACACGAAATTTGTTGTTTTTGTTTACTAGATAAAAAACAAAATACATATCCAATATTTTTTTTGCTAATCTTTCTGATAGACTGAACGTATTTATTAAGTCAGAGTACAGAGAGAATGCTTTTCACACACAATACATTCTCGTCTACGAGACAAAAACGACCTACAGACGTAGTTTAAAAATTCATGGCCTGAGTCCTAAAATATCCTTGCTGACATCCTTACAGCAAATAGACGTAAAGACTCCTTTTTAGTTTCTCCATGGTCGACCAAAAATAGCACGCCTACACTGTCAACGATACCAAGTTTTTATTATCGTAGACTGCAAAATAGTGGTCACAATGAAATAGTAAAATCAACCTTATCCTCCATCAAACAAAGGTGCTATTAGCGTTATAATGATACAATTGATGTGCACTTACCGTTTCGATCTTGACCTTGACCAAACCGGTTCATTTTGCAAGCGAAACATAGTCGTAATAAATCTAATACATTGAAGCGTGTTATACAAGATGTGTAATTAAACACGAGCAGTAATTCAATTTACATAAATTATTTTAGATAGGTTTAATGACGTTCTAATCGATTTATGATGTTGCCATAAAATAAAAACTCGATAATTAATCAATTACTTGCCTATTTATATGAGACATAAAATTCTGTCCTAATGTGTTCTTAAATGAACGTACAGACAATGTCTAGAGCAATAATTTCTTAGTAAATAATAACCTTGTTCAAAACGATCGATTCCACTCTCGATTTCGTACAACCTAGTTTCAACCTAGTGTAGTTTTTATGTCCTCCTTTGTTCGTGTTGATGTGATTCAATTAACTCTTTAAACCAAAGAGTTCTAACCTAGGCAAATAGGTCTGCAGTCTGCTAAGTCTAATGTAGATTGATTGTGTAGTAGATAACATATATTTCTTGACAGTAGAAATGAAAAGTAAAAAGTGCAGTTCATGATTTTTTGTCATGGCCCAATTCCAACCGCAAAATAACCAGCTCTCATAACGTCAAAACTTTCTTAATGTCAATATACTACATGAAACAGTATTATGTAAATTATCTAACATAGGTAGGTACTTCTATCTTAATATTTCTTTGTTGCCTCGAATGACTCAAATGATGACAGCGAATATACATGTACACGTTAATTGTCAATTACAATCTATCCAATGTACCATGTATAATAACACAAGTATACATAACTTGCGATGTTACACGTGGCTATGGGTAAAGCTACATCGATTTTCCCCATTAAAAATAAACGAACGAATCGTAAACATGAAAGTGAAGTCGTTTGTGATTGAGTTGTTTTTATGTGTTATGATGGCTCACTATTTGAATACACAAACAAATTAATTTCAGCTTATTAAGTGATCGTTAAAGCTTTTGATATTGACGAATCGAGTAATTGAGTACTCGATTCTCGATAGTTTTGACATTTGCAAGGCGATAGTTGATCGACAACAATTTTCTTGTTTTATTCAAGAAGGTTTAAATGAATACTGCAGTAACTTGTAGTAACAATGTGACCGTAGCTTGGCTATTTTTAGCACATCGTTTACGGGCACTCGTTGACTTATCGATTTTATTCGGTTTGTTGGCAAAGAAATTGCGCGAGAAAATAACCACCAGCCCCTTTAGCATAGACGACCATACTTATCTACTAACTGTCGCTTGAAAGAAGCATTTGTTTGTTTATACTTCATATACATGAAAATACGTAGAAAGGTGATCAAAATATTGCTGTTGCATTAATTCTATAGATTCTACAATCACGTAAACTCTAATCGAAACAACATTCAGTGAAAATTAGCTGGCGTGAATTATACATTATCTCAAATTAGTCACAGAAACAAATGGTTTTGTAAATTTTGACCCAATTACCGAAGTATTATGATTATTCAGGTATCAAGTGTTTTACGATATTTCATTAATAGGTTAAACACCTATTTTGCAAATTCATTGTGTAATATTTATTTGTTTTGAATATTGACTCGCTTTTGTCAAATATTTGAACAGCTTCTATAAAATTGCTGATGGATTTTCCAGAACGATGCGAAATTTATTTTTTGATCTTTTGACAAGTAAGTTTCTGCACAAATTGCAATTTCTTGTCGTGTCCTGCAATAAATTGCGAAGCATGAAAGATTTAGGATAAAAATCTTGAATTTATTCACCCCGTACTGAAAATAATGACCTTAAAAGCTAGCAAATATCACCATTGTACGCCGGGGTCTTGTACTCGTGTCCGTTGAGCGATGCACGTCCAAACTGACCTTCATAATACGTGTTTCGTTGGTGACCTTGTAGCCATTTGACGGTTACCGTCTACCGCGGCAGTCGTAGGGTTGGATAAGTGAATTTGTAATGAGACAGCTGTTGATGTAAGTTTTCGATACGCCGGCGAAGAGATCTAGTTTTTGGCGGACGGGGCTTGGTTTATTATACATACATAGTGAAAAAAAATAAGGAAAACTGGATAACCATTATTGGAGTCGGGAGTCGACTACTAGCAGAGAGCATGCCTGATGATCGATGTTCAACTCTTACCTAATTAGGAAGACGCCTTTACCAGCGATGGCACAATTCAGCTGGCAGGCTGGTATTATACAGTTTAGGCAATGATTAGGAAGAAGTGATTTGTTTTTTTTTCTGTTACATAAATATTATTTTTTGTTTAGATGACGAAACTATCGGAAAGTATCTCAAAGTTCCAATTAATTGACGTTGAACTCTCTCACGATATTATCATCGAAAGTGTGCGTAAGGTCGTCTACATGACTTTATTTAGCCACTTATCTTACTACATTTCATGTTCTGACACACATAGATTCCGGGTCCAAGACAATTCAATATTTACTCGATTTTCTTTACGGACATTTATGTATGTTCCGAAAATCGATTATACGATTGTAAAATATCGATAGTATTATGTAACTTGTTATCGCTGTAGCCATAGTGACAAAGCGGCACGTGCCTATCAATATTTAAAACTATAGTTGTACTTTTAACCCTATGCCACCCAGTGCCATGGACAACGCAGGTTATCGGGAAGCATTTTAGGGTTATCACATATCATAGTGAGTGGCAATGAGGTCTTTTGAGACCAATGAACAGTTGACGTGTTTTTTTACGATAATTAATTTTGTACAAAGAACATTGTCTCGTTATTTAATCTGATCGAAGCTTCTAGTTTGACATGTCATAAGTCAGTTGGAATTCATGCGATATCTTTGAACGTATGAATAATACAATTATTTAACGCTTGGTAACTCGGATGTTTTCGATTGCCAAAGATTATGTGCAATCGAGATATACAAATAAATCGTCACGGCTCACTATAAACGCTGGCTGTTTCTTGTGATTTTTGTTTTCTTTTAATCACATGTATTTGTATTTTTAGATGAGAGTGGCTGGAAGAATATTTGTAGGTAATATTTTGAATGGTGCGACAGTGAATTGTTTATTACTATAATTTGGTTTAAGTGTTGTTATAATACTTGCTTATGAGTGCCCCAGGCTCTTCCCATATATGAAAGGTTTGAGCAATGATCACCGCGCTAGCTAATTGCTGTTTGGCGATTACAGATTTCGGATCTACTAATTGTTAAAATATTTTTAACGTGCAGGATTCAGAATTCATTACATACATTGTTGAAAAACAAACTGATTAAAAAAACGACCTTACAACAATTTTGCAAATAAATTACAAGAGCTTTCAATTGATGCATCAATCTGCAGTCAATTTATTTCGTGCACTTATCGATTGCTATCATTGAAATCGATTGAATCGTTAACTGTCAATTTAAATGGTCTCGATTTGACGGACACTTGACACGACAAATGGTTATGTTGACGTGTGATTACTTGACACCACTTAAAGTCACAATGTATTTCTATTGGTTGTCCGGTTCTTCGGTTTTGATTACATAGTTTATTGCAGTTGATTTATAGAGAGGGTTTTATTGTTTTCTGACATTAATCATGGATTTATGTTAAGTGTACCAAGTGCGCGTGTGTAACCTAATAGACCGTGAATGTTTTTTTGTACGATAGCTGAATTTCGAGATACAGTTTTTATTACATTTTCAAAATTGTTATTTAAAACTTGCGAATTTATTCACTGCATTTCAATGATGCTTTTTGATAGCATCTTCGCGTTCACAGAATTTTAAATTTGACTGCAATCATTATAATATTCTACATTGCTTAATTCGTACATTTTCAGCTTATAGGTCTAAGTACCGATTACGTTATCTATGGTAAACTTCTCATGTTCACGCGTATATAAAATAAAAACGGACCAAAATAAAACTGTTTTCGCACAAATTCTTTTCCTTTATTATTTATTTAGTCCACCCGTGGCCATGACACTTGAAGACGCTTTGAAACGTCAACAACCAAGTTCAATAATAAAACGCGAGTCCGCGACGCTCTAAAAATGTATTCACGTCATAATTTTAAAAAGTTTAAAATACCACCATAACGAGATCAAACTAGCAAATAAAAACAAGCCGTAAACTTGAAATATCGTTTCGTTAATCCAAACACTAAATATTTAGGGGCTATACGCTTACGTTTGATACGTAGCGGTGATGCGTGTTACGTCACTTGCGTCATTTGCGTCATCTGCGTCACTTGCGTACGAGTGACGCAGTTCGGCGCTCCGCCAGACGCGAGTGAAAGCGTCCATGTTGTCTGGATTTGTTATGTTTAGGTTTCTCGGGTTATCTAATTAGATTATTTTTGACTTTTCTTTTTTTTTCGTGTAGGTTGATCTTTTTTGTTTTGACTTGTTCAAAATTTTGTAAATGAATAACAGTCAGGATTATCTTATGATGTTGAACCTCTTTTTGAGATTTGCTACAGCTCAAGACACATAACATTTTTTTAAAAGAATTAGAATTACGCGTGCTATATTGGGATGGGCTGCAGATATAATAATATATTCAACTAGCTCATGGGCCGGCTATCTTCTGCTGGGATAATTTGTGAATCTTAAATATCCAGAGAGTCATTAAAAAGCATCCAAACCGGCAGAGCCTTCTAGGAGGAGTTCAGTGACATTAAACGACAGATTTTTTTTCATTCTTCTGATAACTATGACGACCTGGTTTACCGCCTGTTTTGACTTGACGTTGATTACTAAGACACCAAGGAGTCTTTTTGTATATACTATCATACACATCAAATCATTTGAATACAAAACTCATAAACAGTTACTATTCCTGTTTGTCCATCTGTTTAGCTCTAATCACTAATTGTCTTCATATCGAATGGGTGATAATTATATCTATTGACACGGGGACATGGCCTACGTTTATGTCCTAGGTATGGTCTAGGTATATTTTCCTCTTCAATGCATTATAGGTTTTTAATCAATTGGAATAAATTTTCCTTATGTTCAGAACTGTTACAGAAACAGCATTCAACACGAATCTTATTAGTGCTCTAGACAAAATGTCCATGTTAATTGGAACGTTTCCATTAAAAATAGTTCACAAAAGCTTTTTAGCTAGTGTAACTAAAAATAACGTCAAGCTAAACCTTGCTATTGGTACCGTAAAATATAATGAATACTTACAACAAACCTTTAAAGTCACTATACCTAATCAAGACTTATAGCTCAAAATCGAAACATGTTAGTTTTCCATTATTTCACCCTTCCTAGTATTTCCCCTTCAATCTACATGCAATACATTCCAATTAGAAGCAAAATAATTACGGCTACGCCCAGGGGTGCTCTCAACCCTTTTCCCCATCTATAAGTAACCAGATTATTGTTCGTCATTACCAAGTTATTGAAACATAGTCATCAACATCATATTGTGCACGTGTTTGAATCATATTCCATTTTATCGGTTCCGTGCCATCTTTTTTATCTTTACTAATCCCTACTAATATTATAAATGCGAAAGTTACTCTGTCTGTCTGTCTGTCTGTTACGGTTTCACGTCTAAAACACTGAACTGTTTGTAATGAAATTTGGTACAGAGATAGAGTTCACCTTGAGAACGAACATAGGATAGTTTTTATCCCGGAATTTTGAAGAGTTCTCTTGGAAACGCGATATAACTGACCTCGACGCGAGCGAAGCCGCGGGCGAAAAGCTAGTTTCCTTATGTGTTTTCAAAACTGCGTATTGCTTCAGCAGATCAATGTACCACCCTCTAGGTTTCTCCTAAATTTGTTTATAAATAAATCATATTTAAAACCTATAATCGCAAATAGATACATGCAATATAAATATGCAACCAATGGTCATACAACCCAAAAAAAAAACATGTCCGACTATTCTAAAACCAGTGTCAAACCTATAGAACAAAAACAATAAAACAATTTAGATAATAGTCAAGGAGCAACGTACAATAGCTCCATACAACACTTCATAGTACACACTGGATGGTCTATACTACTATAGTAAACAATACTTTAATTGTTAATCAAGCTTAGCACGTGTACTCAGCCGTTAATTGATCGTTTAAGATGGAATAGTGAACAATACCAGTCTGCCCTTGATAGCAGGTGCTTGCTTTTCTCTAATCAATAAGTGGTGAGAAGCGGCAAAAGAAATACAATTTTTCAGTATTTCAAAACTTATGCTAACATTTTTATCCTTAGGTACTTATCAAAGCAATTAATTAGTTCGCTTTGTAAAGACGAGTGATATAGTTTTTTGTTTTACTTAATAAGTCGCTACAATAATCCCACTCAAAACATCATTTTGGGTCAAGAAACAGAACCGAATTAACAAAATAGTAAAACATTCATAACAACTCCACAGTCCACACAATTTTTAATTTACGTCCAAACAGTCAAATAATTTGTAATTATGGTCAACTCTATTGGGAATTACATGTTTTGAACAACTGTATATGATTTAATGCCTGTGTATAATCCCTAAACACCATTTAAACAAGCCATGAACCTGGCTAGAGTGAATACCACCTTAACACTTAATTAAAACGTCTATTATTCCAATTTCTATTAACAGTAGTGTAATCGTAATTTCAAACTGGAAATATCTGGTGATATTTGAACAAGTGTTAATTGTCTTTATTTATAACGACTACGTACCATGTATTTACCAGTATGAATATAAGCTGTTCCAGTATTACTGTTGTATTTCAATACTAGTTAGTGCTCTGCCTGTTATAGCATAGCCTTTTGTAGAGTTTGCATTGTCCATACACCATGATCACCAAGATCAGATCAATTAAGTGGGATGTATGAAAAATGGTGCTAAGGAGTTACTAGACTGTTAAAATATTAGTATTGATTATATATATTTTGATTATTTATATAAATTACAACACCATTCCAGATAAATAACAGAAGAAGATAGACATAACAGCAACTAATACTTATAAAAAAAAGGGACTCCCAAATTAAGGAATTTAATCCTTGTGTCGCTGGGAGTTTCACAAACGCACCCAGACTCAGAACAAGCATTCGTGGATCACACAAAGGCTTATCCTACTCAGGGATAGAACCCGCGGCACACGGTTTTGGCGTGGTGACCTCAACCACTCGGCTATGCGTGCAGTAATACTTATAGGAATTATAAGTAACATTTTATAAATATTTCCTAAATGCTCCGCCAAGACGGAACGAGAGACGGTAGTTGACGTAATTAGCCGTAATCTTGAAACTATTGGCGCGCGTTATGATCGAAGTACAAACGGTTTACTATTTAAGAGTCGTTTATTGTAATACTGAATTGTATAGGTTAGACTTGAGTCGTACTATATCCTCGTCCTGGATAACAGGTACGTAAACATATCAAGTTGTTTTAAGAATCCACAAGAGTGAAAGATACTAATTTCCACTTACATATTTAGTTTACGCTTTTGTATTCTTTTTTTCTTGGTCGGATTGAGAAGCAAATGTCGTCAAACCACGCCGAAAGGAAGACACCGGTCCCCTACGTTTACCTAACCTAACCAGAGAGTCACAGAATCGGCCACGCATATTCTAAGCAATTCTGACTTATACCAAATGCTCTTCACATAAACCAAAACAAATGGGAAAGGGGCTTATTGAAATGCTATCAATTCTTGATAAAGTATTATAACGTACAGTACATTATCATTAAAATCCAAACAAATAGCGATACATTAGCAAGAAATAATATCACGTCAGTTGAGGGGGCAATATTATTAATTGGCTTTAATTCAAAATACTGTACTATCACGAACTAAACAAGGGCCGCCCTTTTTAACTACTACAAAAAAAACATGCTTACTGTAATGGGGCAGGAAAGTCTTTATTAAATCAGTGTATGTCTTTGATGCCATTTTATCACACCTACAATAAAATGCTGCTTTTCATTTTGGGATTTTAGCTCGCGTCGTTGTATTCGTGTTTGTGGAAACGCTACGGGAAAGTAGTCTGACGTAAAATATCGGGTCACATTTATGTTTGGCGTCACATTGGCGAGTAAACAGACGCTTTTGCCCAGAAATTTACCTAATTAATGTATGATAGCGTCGTAGCCACTGTTTTTTTTTCCTGGTAAAGTTATGCCACTCTTTCCTTCTTTGACTGTCGAAATCTAAGACGTTAGTCAGATTTAAATGCTCGCTATATCTCATACAGTTGGTGATATAGTTAGTTGCGAAAATTTACAGACATTCTAAATAATGGATCGCAGCAGCTTCGCATTTGATTAAAATACATGTTCCTTTTTATAATAAAAATAGGTTGTTTTTCAAACAAAATTTCGCTTACTCTACGCTCTACTTTCAATTGAAATATATTTCACTTTTAAACTCCAGCATACATTTCTCTATGAAAAAAAAAGGCGGAAAGTTGGAAAGTTCCATGGCTGTATGTAAACACTTCGTTTAATGGAGTAATCATATGTGATACAGATATTTGGTCCAATATTGGTGAGCATGCTACCAATATTTGTTTTCGATGGAGTTCAATTTGCGTCATCACTGACTGATTAATGTTACCTATTCCTTTAAAATCTGCTTTTTCTTTGGTAACAATAAAATATTTGTACGTTTTAAAAAGGCCTTGATATTAATTTTGTTATCAGCTAATGTGAATGATCGATTGCTTGAGTGCATCCCCTTGTTATCAGACTGTTGAAATAGTGGTTGCAATCTTGTCGATAAATGTGAAGCTGGGAAAATGGTATAGGGCTTTTCTCTTTTATTTGAGAACAGAAATTAAAAAAATGCAAATGTCTTCTGACTAACAAAAGTTTTTTGGATACTGGATATAAGCAGGAACTATATACTAGTATTGACAATTTTAAAGAAACATTCAACATGTACGTTTCCCTGTTTAAACAAATATTTTCCATTCATGCAACATAACGGCGGATGGTAACAAAACTCATGATTTCAGTGTTACACACAAAACTAGTTACAATGTTTATTGCCGCCGCAATCGTAAAGTTAATGGGGTTGCTGTGGGTTCGACGTCTTAAATTGAACCGCAGAATAATGAAAATGTAGGAGGAAATTCATTGGAAGAACAATCTTTCCATAGATTCTAACGAATTTTAGAACAACAGCAACGATGGAACCATAATTTTATTGATCTCGCATCTTGATTTGATCCAAAGATGTATTATGCAAAGCAGATGCAACGCTCCGAATGACTATATCCGAACTAACATAAATAAAGGTATTCACATTCAACTACTAAATCTGGGTCACGCTAACGACGCATTTCAAATATGAAAACACAGCGCTTATAGCGTTTCGTTCTACCGGCAGATCTGACACGAGGCGGGAAGAATTCATCTATTACTCAAATTGAATTATGACAACAATAATATTATCCATGTCCAATTCAGAAAATTTACTTCTGCAAAGTTCTCTTCCAAGGCATCATACTGGGGCCCATGCTTCTGGAATGTTCGGCGAAAGCATAAGAAATGTTCGCTAGTCCACATGCACCAATGTTTAGTCGAAAATTTTGGCAGACGTCCTTGAGAATGCCCCTTACCCATCGATTTGTTTACCTCGCCGATAAAAACGGAACATCGGAACGGGTAGGCGTTATGTCATTTATTTTAAGACGCTGCCAAGTAAACTAGCTAACTGTTAATATCTGTAGGAAGCGTTTGTGCGTAAAGCTTTGTTGTTAGCGAATGTTTTTGCAAAATAATCTTTTTTTTTTTAGAATAAATCTTTCGAAACTATGAGTTGCACATCAAGGTGCTTATGAATTATAACTCCGCTAAAAAGATAGTTCCTATCTACTCGTACGTGACCCAAATTCGAGATTGCGATCCTAAACTTTTGATTTATTCAATCCTTTAAACTAGAACAAAGAGTTTATCGTGTGTGTCACTGTCTTGAAATATAGTAGCGTCGTTACCAACAGGCCTCCCGGGAGGTGGGGTGTGCCAGGGGTTGGGCGAGGGTAAGGTCAAGGTAGACGCCGCCGCGCATGCGCCCTGCACTTTAAGATGCTGATGCAGGTACTCCATACAAGCTTGCATGGCCTCTTGTGTAACGCTCAAACGTCGAATTTAAAGTCAAGCGCCCTCATGCTATAAAAGGCAGACTTTTATCCCAGTTGCTCTTTGTTCGGACCTACTTTAAATATAGAAACCTTATCACTATTACGGTGTCTATTTCAGTACCTATTATTAATGTAATCTCTTTTTATGTCTCCATTATTGCGACAAAGATTTGTCTCGCGAATATTTCTATTGTCTTCATTGCTATGGCCTCCTTACAATCTAAATGTTCAAGGATGATATCACTACTCCGGTTCATTGACCAAATATAAAATACAAAAACATATCCGAATGCTTCGCAAAAACATTTTTATTGAATGATGTATAATGAATTGCATAATAATGTTTGAGTGTTTAACTTACCTTCAAGGTCGTTGTCTGGCTGTGTCGTGTTTCATTATGTAACAATAATTTTAGCTTTATATCCATTCACGTAATGTTATTTAAACTATTTTTATTTTTCTCCTTTGTATGCTAATTGTCTTTACGCTTATTGCTTTTCTTCAAGAAACATAACACTTTCATTTAATAACATTTGAATATAGAAAAATGTATATAGATAAAGATAATGGACGGCTTAAAGGATTATTTAAGGTTTTATCTTAGAATAAACAAAATTATAGCCGTAACGTGTTGATAATAACTTTCGTGACGCGGATTAGTTTCGGACCCAACTGGAGTCCTTAATCATGAGCTGACTCCGCGGCAGCGTCTTGATAACCTGTTGAAGTTGTATAAACAAAATACAGGGTCATCTGCACTTTCGAAATATGCCTTTTCAGCAGTCTATTGCAACAGCCTCCGCATTAGAATTGGCTTTACGAATACCACATGAGACGTTTACTTTGAAACTTCAGGGTCAAGACTGGTTGGTGCCTTTTGTAAATTTTATTATGGCATATGGTATTGATAGTATATCGAAAATGGGCGAAATATTTTGATGGATTTAAAGCTAGACTAAAAAAACCGGTTAAATGCAAAGCGGACTCGCAGGAAAATCCTGCGAGTCCGCTATAAAGAAGCTAAAAAATATTATATTTTTATAAATTGTTCTAAAAACGCCCATTTTTTTACCCTTATCGTAGGCAACCCTAACAAAACATTTGAAATGCAATTTTCTTAATAGCAATTTAGGAAATCTAAAAAATAGTCTTGAGTCTTATTGCTTTGTAATTAATAAAATTTTGGTTGTCCACGACTCTTTAAATATACAAGCACTAATGTTCACCTTATCGTTCGTTTACTAATATTAGTTTGACCGTTATTTACATCACGCTATCCAAATATACGGTGGGAGTATGGGAGATTGCCAAAAACTGGATCGACATTTTAGGTCATTTTTAGAAAATTAAAAATCTGTTTACCATGCTCATGTGCCGTTTCTGTGTCTTTTAATCAAAATTTATTACCGTTGGATGCATAATTTTATAAGTAAGAGAAACTCTCATATTGAAATGATGGTTTTCTAAACATTTCACAGAGATCATTCATAAAACTTGCAAAATCATTAGCTATTAACACCTACATCGTTAAGTGAATTTTAATTAAGTATGATACAAATGTTTTTACTTTCTTGAACTCAATTTCTAAACCATTACATTCTAGTACCTCTTGATTAGCACGTGTTGCTCGGCTATTTTGTAAAGCATTTCTATTTATGTTATTGGTTAATCATTTTACCCTTTTAGAAGCACGTTTATTTTCTCGTGCAGGGCTAATTGTAACTGTTTAATTGTTTTTACGAAGCTCACTTGACATTTTCCTTATTTTTCACGTTTTTAATAAGGCTTTCGGGTATTTATTTGGATTTGTTAATTCAGTGTATGGTAATGCTATAAGTTAAATGTATGAAATACATAATGATTTACAAAAACAGCAAAATATAAATTGTTCGATGTATGAACATTTGAAAAAACAATAGCCAAAACAGAAATAAGTACATTATCGAAATTTCGGGTGAGAGTTGGACAGATGTACAGATCTTACCTATTGTATATACCTCAAAATGCAAAAATCCATTCATCATAATGCATTAGTTTTATATTATGTAAGTTCTTATGTTAACAAGCCAGTGTAGAAGCAAACAAATTTCCTAGAATCAAAACTAAGGCTGTGAAAATGACCGGCACCTGATTGAAACCTGAAACAACTACTATTACCCTGCCGAAGGTTTGAAATTCCTCCATCATCAAATTTAATAAAAGTCTTGTCATTAAAAGTTTCAGTAAATGTCTGCAATCTAGGCGTATATGATTAGTCCTTCAGGCAGGTTTCCAAAAAATATTGAAGACTTATTTCTAATTTTATCAGATCATTAAAAAGTGAGGACGATAAAAATCACTTAAGGTGTGGTAGTGGGGGCTTGTAACATCACTTACTAGTAAGCGACGATACACAAGATTTTAAATCACTGTATTCCATTCATGTTTACAAGATAAAAGTATGTATACAATAGTTTTTTTGGCAAATACCCTATCCTCCTTTAACATGCAAACGAGAATTCCATTGTCAGCTTCCAAACCCTGTTATAAAACCTAATCTATCGATACCTGCTACTGAAAGCTACATACGGTATTGATTTATCAGCTTGTCTATACAGTTGTACGTAGTGAAAGGTATTGCTAACTACATGACCTATATTTCTGAACGACGCAATTCTATCCCTATCTATAGGTAATAAGTTTATGCACTAGGTAGGTTTGTGTTGTCAGTATATTGTAGTTATAGATAGGTCCAGTTTTAAATTAATTGAGGTAAAAGCCTATTATATTTTCCCTATTTTTCCGTGGAGTTAAAAATGCTTTCTTATTTCGAAAGATGTCTGCGTACAATCTTCCGGAATAGAAGCTCTATTAATTGTCGCTGACGCACGAAATGCTTTTGCTTATAACCCTTCCAAACATTAGGGGAAAACGTACAATTGAGGCTAAAAGACGTATTTTTGGCAAGTAACTATAAAATACAAATGCAACTAGTAACAATATCAACATCATAAATTAGACACGTTATTCATAACAGTATAAAACAGCTACCATGCACTCTGAAATCGTAAATCATTTCAGCAAAGTGAAAGCAAAGCTCTGATGGTACGCCACACCCCCACCCCTAGCGGGCAACTGCGCAGTATTTCATCCCGTAGAAGTTTCTAGATCAGAATGGAACTCGGTGCATATAATTGATGTGGTGTCGCGTTCCCGCTCCCGTATCGATCGGGGCCTGCGCGCTCCCTGCAAGCAACAGGCTGTGGCGCAGTTACCTCTGAACATGTGCCTCTGTTTATTTATGTATAGTAACTCTTTTCAGCGACCTCACGATGTTGGTACTTGTCTATAAAACCTTTCTGTCCATGTTTGAGCTTTTTTAGACTGTCTCTATGTAGCCTTTGGAATTTAGCATCCTCTACAAACAATTATGAGGTTTTAACACAATTGCAAAGCGGTTGTATACTGAGCTTTTAGCAGCCCCTTCATTCTTCTTTAGGAAAATTTCCATCAAAGATTTTATATTAATAATTCTAAATATATAAATACTTAAGCTGCTTTCAGCAAGGCTTTCGACTTTTCGATTTTCGATATTTCATCTTGGAAAACTTGTTGATCTATTTTTAGCTGTAAGTCCCGGCTTATTTGTTGAGTATTTTGAAAGGTTGCTATTCAATTAGCGAGATCTTTTGAGGTCTCTAGCTCATTACAGCGGCATGTATATATTTCGGAGAATGGTCCAATATAGCACAGATTATTGATCATATTTATTAGATTTCATACACTTAGCTATATTTACCTCATTACAGGAAACTTTTCGAATTCAATATCATGTACAGATAAAACATTACATGTGGGCGTGCAACGTCACACCAAAAACATAATATTACATGAACACAATATTGCCAATTCTGGTTTTATCTGGTCTCGTCTAGTTTCTAATCTGCTAGCTCTGCATTCATTGACTGACTGATATCCGAGTGTAACAGTCGAGTTCAATAACATACCGATTTATTGCGTTCACGTGAACTTTTGACCTACTTGTGATATAAGACTTATCGTACATATTCTACGTAAAGTGATACGTTTGCAAGACTGATTAATTAAACAGGATGTTTAGGTTTGCAGGGTTTTTTTGCTAGCTTTTTTTATTAACGTACCTATTATACTGTTAATGCGGATGCTCCTGAAATATGTATTGCGACTGTTTATAAAATTGATAATATTTTGCAATAGTTAAGCCCGGTCAATTCCCTTACATGACAGAGACTCAAACTTTATTTAAAGCATTTATTTTGAGTAGAGCAGGCAGATGATGATGAATTCTTGTTTATTTCTTTAAATGAATCAGGTTATACCTATCATAACTATATATTCCGGCATTAAAAACAAACAAAAGTCGAATTGTTATTTCACCTACCTGAAAATTAAACAAAAGAACCCTATTTCGCCCTTCTAAACGTTCCACGTTCGTGTCGATAGTGAATAAATCTATTGAGGTGTTAAAATCATAAAGTCTTATATTTGTATACGAAACGGTAACATTTCAGCTAATCGGGCCAAGTTTCAGCAAGGTCACTGGGTGACTAATACTGAGCGATGCTTCGCTTTACGATTTTGTAGTATATAGCAATAATATTATGGAGTTTGTGGACAGCGTGATTGTATTATAAGATATTACTTTCGCGTTTATCGTGAAAGTATTATTTGTATTGTCTCTTTTCGGCCTGGGTTCAATATTATGAGAAGGGAATCGTAAATGGAGACCATGGAGTAAATTGAAATTTTCTATTTTACCTACACTGTATAAATTGAATTATTTATAAGCTTTGCGACTTGTAAGACCGTTTTGTTTTCTTCATGTCTGTTTTTTAGTTTCATGCGATCGAAAAACTAAATTTAACCATTACAAGTTTTTTTGCTACTCATTTCTGTCCCACTATGTATGATGAAAAAAGTTAACATTATCTCCTTGTATCTCCTCCTCAGTCCAGAGCTTTGCTTCCTCTGTTAAATGATATTATAGCTTTCGTTGAAGAATCTCAGCTCGTCTCACAATCTCTACTCGACAATTACAATTACAATTGCAATTGTCTTATCATTAAGTCACCATATCACATGGGACACACACCCGCACCACGATTACCCCACACCGCCTTATCATCCGATTAAAAGATACGAACGTTCTAGACATAACGACGTTGACTCTCAGCTTAACTGATAACGGAGATAGCATTGATAACGCTATCACTTGGGAAATCTCATGTAAATAAACAGCAACAGATTTGATTAATACGTTTATTATAAAGGTTTATGTTGTTGTGTTGTGTAATATGTATTTGATTTAAGTCCTTTGTCGTTCTCTATCAGATTGATGTTCGCTTTGGTTTTAGATATCGATTTTAAATAATTTGACTATTCTTAATTCATTTCCTTCATTGTGGAAACAAACTATTATCAGACAATCATATGCTGAAATTATTGCTGGACTTAGACATTCCTCAAGATGCAAGTGCCATACTATCCTATGAGTTGAACCAAGTTATTAACTATCTCTGTACCAAGTTTCGTCTAAATCCGTTTAGTGGTTTTTGCATTAAAGAGTAAAATTTATTTATACATATTTGTACATACAAACTTTCGCGTTAATAATATTTGTAGGATCATATCAAATTGAATCAACGTGCCTTACCATGTGCAGATTGACTAGCGTGGAGTAAACGTGCGAAATCTCCACATACGCAGTAATTATACTTACAATTATAATGATTGGTAAGATGCACGTCATACCAACGTCACTTATCTGTCTCGCAGCGTGCGGGGACCAAGTTCACCTTGCTTGGAGTTATTGTGTCACTAGGACCTGACTGATATGCATGCATGTTGAAATAGGTTATTTATATATCTATTAAGATGTAATTGTAACAGTTTATAGATAAACTTGCAAGGGAAAATTATAATGTTGGGAATTGAAGGGGTTTCTTTACGATGCAGTGGAACAAAGGTGGCTGAACAGCAAAAAACGTCAAATGTGAAAGGGGGGAGGATAAGTCCAGCAAAGTAAAACAAGTTATTCTTAAAAAAATGAATAAGAATAACGTTTGAAACTTATATCATAATTAAAGACAACAGCCAAGCTCAGCAAAATGAAAATAAGATGATTCAAAATCATTTGAAGTCGTATTAAAATGTTCATAACCTTATTCGGTAGACGGTGCCTGGCTGTAAGCAAAAACTACATTTTGGCACCCATTATCCCAGTTTTGAGAACCGGATTGTTTTCGGAGACCCATAATTATGTCGAAAGCAGGTTGGTTTGGGAACTGTTAGCTTTTTGCTGGTACAACTTATTTGTAAATGTGTGTAACCTGTAATGACAAGTTGGGAAAATTTGAGCTTCAGACATTTATTGTGCTTGATAATCTAAATGCTAAGTACCCTTTCATCAAAACTTAATTATGATATCGTCCTAGCCGATTTCCCACACAATGGCTAGTGTCTCAAGACACCATGACCGTAAATCAGGTGCAGGACCAATTTATGTGCCTTCTGAAACACGGAAGCTGTGATATCTATTTCAAAAAACACAGGCAGTGCCGAACTTGAGACCTGGCAATCACAACCTCATCAAAACCTACAATAACCTCTAAATTGTCTTCAAATCTGACGCTATACAAATACAGGCAAACAATAAGTATGGTCTATTTATGTCCCCGTAACAAGATAAACTGTTGGTGACCATACCACGTGCTCGTGCAGTGCACTTTTCTTATTGAGCGTGATTGATCAATCGGGTTGACTCGGTAATCATCGGATAGAAGCGTTAAATCAATTGACTCGCTATTATCCGACGATTTGGATCAATCTTTATAAATTGTTTTGCATCTTTTCTGATGTATTATGTAGGTCGCTGGGCAGTCGTCAAGGGCGGGATTGAATGTGAAAAGCGATAGAAAATATCTTAAGGAGTTTCCCATGTTATTGTCAATATTTTTCCCGTTTTCTCTTTCTCAGTATAACCATGATTATGTCATATACCCGCGATTTGAAGGACCACAACAGCGCTTTACTTCTAATTACGAAGATAGCCAATACCAAAACACTGACTTTATTTACACCATAAATGAAAATCGGGATTCAAGTTAAAATAATGAACCCTACCAAAAATACGTCGACAAAATTCCCTCTCTATAAACAGTCATTTGTCCGTTATAAAGCACCTCAAACGCCCATATAAATCAATATCGGGAGTCGAGATGAAATCAGTAACGTTCAAGTGAGATGCAACATGCAACGCATCGATTCGTCTGGTTGTCATAGTGACGGCTCGCCTCCCTCCAGCTATTGAGCGGGGTTACCTGTAGAACTTATATTGTACCTGCGTAGTTAGTGCTTATGTACTACCTAAGAGCCCTGCGCGGGCCTTATGTTACTTGGGTAGTCGGGTGAAGGGGCGACGGTTTGGATTCGTTTATGTATAATAGCGCCATTTTATAGTATTTGTTGATGTTTTGTGGTAGCTTGTTTTTGATTTGATCGTTATTTGCTTGGTTTAGTTGTTTAAAAAGGTAAACAATCTTGGTATGTCGTTTTAAAGAATAATGTAGTTACTAATGTAAAACGACAATAAAGTTTACCAAATTAAGTATACCACTGTAATGTTAGTCGTGTATTTATTTAAAATATGTTTGTATAAAAAAATAAAACCAAGATTGTTTTACCTTTTTTTAATCTACCTAAATCAATCGAATACTTAGTCGATACTTGAACGATGTCTGTCGTAAAATGACTTGTGAAATATTGTCAGTATATCAATTGTCAAAACCTGCCTAAATAACGTCATCTGTATCTTCTGATTCCATATTAATGCATGGATAAACTGTAAAAAGCAATTATTTATAAAAGAGAAAAGTACCTACTTGTAGCAATTAAAATAAACTAATAAATTAAAGATTAAGTCAATGTCTTATAGCACACTCCAGGAACGTGTTAAAGTTAATCGTGTTTACTATATTACATAATAGTTATCGCGCAAAGCATTGGCATTGATTGTGCACGTACGACCATAAAGGGAGACCTCAGAAGGTCCAAACCAAGAAATTACCTACATTATGACGATGACGAATGTATATGCAGCTGTCGCATTATTATTTATCTCATAATATGAAGCAAGCATAGTGCTAAGTTGGGTGTTAAGTATGTCATCTTACAAAAGAAATATTAATCATTTTTGTTAATATTAAAAAGACTTAAAAATTTACATTTGTTAACGTTGTATAGGGTATTCTTTGGGTGTACTAAAACGATTTTTTTTTTTGTCTTTATGCCAGTTTTAAAATATCTGCTATTTTCTGAGCATCACTTTATTTATTAAACCGTAAAATATAGTGGGCACTGCTCAATTAGTACATAATATATGAATTGGTCATATTAATATGTAGTTAGATATAGTAGTTTTAATTGTAAATATTGTTTTTTTTACTGTTGTACCTAACCCAGCTGTTGCTCCATTTGACCCAAAGGTTGACAAGTAGATAATTTCTTGCGGAATTAAGCCCGCCTTATGTATCACTACTATACATTAAAGTTTAAATAAATATGCGTAAATAACTTTGTCCGTCATAGCAATTGGTCATCGGACCACACGACACATTAACACAGCAATATTTACGACTGTGATAAGCAGGGAATGCAACTCGTGGCGCGTGGAGGTGATTCATATTTGCGCGGAGTGAACATTCTGTTTCACGTCTGCATTCTGTGGCGCGTGGTTCAGTACTGATGACTGTTACTTAAATACATTGTATATAATGTGTGATGGATCGTGTTTGTGTGTGTGTGTCGAGACGGATGCATTCACTTGATTTATTGCGAGCTATCGGGAATCTGGGAACTGATATTGACACGTCTTTATAACGTGGTTTAAAGGCTATATGAAGACGTTATGCATGAAACTATTGTTGTAGAAGTGAGATGCAACTATGCACAGTATATCGCGCTGTCTTATTTCCACAATAGCAACAGTATTGAAGAGTACACGGTACAGACACATGCATTTGATTAAATGTTAATTAACACATTTGCGTGGGGTACGTTTTTGTTACATTTATATCTGTCCAACATAACCCCGTCTTGACCTAAGATAGATATGTAATCACAGTTTAATGTTCAAAGCGTTATGGGAAGTCTAATGCGTAAAACCCAAATTAAACATTGTACTGATGTGTTATCTGACCTGATAAGGTGTGATAGTCTCACATGACTTGAGGTCAACTAATATTGACCTCAGATAGAGGTCCGTAGTACGTTCGTACTTTAAAAATACCTATTTATCAGAACCTTATCAATGTCTGAATAAGGAAATATTATTCTAAACTTTGCAATCCGTTATTATTATTAAATAACGCGTCTATGTACTCGTAATACATGTAGGCTACAAAATAGCACATTTAAAACCTCATGTATTCTTTTACATAGACAGCTTCCCGTATCGCCCACCCTTCACCGCTTGCTAAGTGCTCTGGCTGTGAAGAAGAAACGGCGCAAAAAACTCCACAGCATTGTTAGCACAGATTAGCAAATACTTATATTACATTAATTACCGTCCGTCGGTTTCCAATTTGATAGAGCTAATAAATAGGCTGTACTACGATAACCAGACAAATAATAAACAAATATTCTCCCTTAGTATACATCACATACAAACGTCAATAGATAAATAATTTCCAGACACAACAAACACCTATTCTCAATGTTTGATTGTTGCGAGGAAAATATCGATAAAAGTCTAATTATATTGTCAAGTAGACAGTCTCTTCAGCATTCTTCTAAAACTTCTAACTCTTGAAAATAAAATTCAATATTAACTACTCTTATAACATGTATTTTGCTGGTAGGTCCATAATTTGAATACCATTGTTTAGTAAAAAAAATCGCATAAGGAAGTTTAAGAATCAACGCATCGAATATTGCTCAGATGTCAAAACAAATTCATCTTCATTCACGGAAAACAATGATATTAAACTGTTAAATATTATAATTATCTGTTCCAGACATTGCTAACTGCTTTTCAAATATTGATTTATTCATTAGGCTTGTACACACAAAATATTTAACGTATTATCATAATGTGATGCGTATTTATTTATCTAGTATTTAAACGAATATAACATTCATTAATAGTCAAATAATCATTTTATCTGTTACTTAATTTAACTAGTACTAGCTGTGGCGCACGGCCCCGCCCGCTACAAATCGAAATGGATCCCACGGGAACATAAAATCGGAATAAAAACTATCCTATGTGTTAATCCTGGTTGTAACTGTGTACCAAGTTTCGTCTAAATCCGTTCAGTGGTTTTTGCGTGAAAGAGGAACAAACATCCAGACATACAAACTTTCGCGTTTATCATATTAGGAAGTAGAATTTATAACATTTAAACATTTATTAATAGATTAATAATCATGTTGTCTGTTACTTAGTTTAACGTTGACACTTGTTTAAGTACTTTATAAATAGTTATTGATGTTTAATAACTTTAGTAAATACTAGCTGTTGCCCGCGACTTCCTCCGCGTGGTTAAAAGATATAACATAGGCATTTTGGAACGAAAGCCTTCGACGATTAATATTTTTCCCCGTTTTTGCCACATGCCATTGTTTCTTCGCTAGTATCAGTTGCAGCGTGATGTTATAGCCTAAAACCTTCCTCATAGAGTGGTCTATTGAACACGATTTTTTCAATTTGAACCAGTAGTTCCTGACATTAGCGCGTTCAAACAAACAAACAAACTCTTCAGCTTTATAATATTAGTAAATATGATTTTGGCCTTCCTAATGGTCGCGGTTGCAGAGAAACCGGTTTGACATCTTTTCGGTTTATGTTTTTGTGTGTTAATTGCTGCCTCGCCCTAAATTGTTAACGCTATTATTGTGTTTTGGGACAATAATTAAGATAAAAATGGTTTATAATATTACACTGTTCTATTAAAGGAATAATAGGACGCTTAGTGTTTTAGGTCAAGCTATTGTATAAGTCATTGAAGTCCATACCATATTGTGTACCTACAAAATATATGTGATATAAGCTAACATTGATTTAATAGAAATAATTATAATCTTACGGTATTTTTTTTTTTCAAAATTCATATTGGTAACGGTCTGTCAAACGATAATTGTATGTTATTCAACTCTGATAAGCAGAAAGCATTTTTTTATGGTTCTTCTCCATAGAAATAAAATATTGGGATCGCGCAACCAATACACATTACATTTTGAAGGTGTCTGAAAAAGATACATTGCAATAATCCGACTGCTCGGGTAACCGACTGGTCGAGTTGACATCACCACGCCAAACCGACGCGCGTAGGACAAGCATTCGATTCTTTTCCTTAGTCTGGGTGTCTTTGTCCATTTGACTTGAATGATGAATAATAAAGAATAATATTCCTTAATGCTCAATGCTTCTCTTATCTTGAATGTTTTGTCCTCAGCGAGAGCAGCATGTTCGTGTCCCGTCGCCGCTGGATCCTGAAGACGTGCGGCACGACGACCCCGCTGCGCTGCGTGCGCGCCGTGCTGGGGCTCGCGCGCGACGTGGCCGGCCACGCGCGCGTGCACAACGTGTTCTACTCGCGCCGGGAGTTCGCACGCCCAGCCGCACAGCTGCAGCCGCATGATAACTTCGATTCTGAAGTAAGTGGCTGATAATTTGAAGGTTTGGCTAGTTAGACATTAGGAAAAAATGCTTAGGAAATAACATCTAGATCTCATTGAAGAAAAATGTGGTGCAACTTCCTCCCGTTTAGAATTCCCAGGATACTAAGGTTTCAATTCATAAACCGTCATCACCACTTTTTAAAGTAATTCTTCGTATTTAACAGAAAACCTCTTTAAGCCGCTTAATATTAAATTCACACCTGAGCCCACTTCGCAACTTTAACCCTTTAAGCATAATGGATAACGGTTCCAGACTGCTTGTAATGGAGGATGTTGAAAAAAAACCTACTTTAATGTAACTCTTTAACCAGCAATGATCATGGATGATCATGATCATTCTCCTCTATACAAATCTTGAATACAACCTTGGATAAGTCAAAGTCATCAGCAAACAAGCACTGCACTTGTCGACTGATTACCGTGTGAAATATGTATTCATGTTCCACATAACAGATTGATCAGGCGAGTTATACCGCTTCAGTGAAGCGCTCCGTCTATTAGCCCCAGATACGTACCAATGTTCAAGTCTCCGATTGGTTCACGCTTCGACTCATCGGCCCCTGGTCTAATTAACCTGAAAATTGTCTAGCTTAAATTTATATTTATTTTTTACGTTGGTTAACAAAAATTGCAGAAGTTTGTTCAGGTTAGGTGAGTTAAAGAGTTTTTGAAAAGTTTAATATTTGTAGGACGTTGAAGGTCGGTAGGCTATATCTGTAATCCTGTAGATTTTATTGCATTTTGATTTCTGTATGATATTTAGAAGTTGTATTTGTTTAAGCAAATGTAATCGTGGCTTACGATACAAAAATTTCTCTAATTAGTCAAATGTTGAATAAAAAAACATTCTACGGGAAAAATATTGTCCATGTTTTCATAATTCCAGGATATCTTTTATTGCACAATCTGATTGTCATTCAATTTTCTTGTGAGACATACATCGCAAAAAATGTTATGAAATTTGACTCTTGATAAAAGACAGCCGTAGGAGACAAACGGACGAACGTTGTAAGTTGTTGTATCGTTACAATGTGTGAATGTGTAATTCTCAGTACTGATAAATATCTGCACCTAGAACCTAATAGTAGGGAGCATAGACCGCTGTTACATTGTTTTTTCATTGTGCAAGCAGTTCGGAAATTTTAATCATTTTGATGATAAAGTTGTTTAAATGCAGGATTATTTATGTTGTAGACAATGTTTTCAAGTAGCCCTAGGAATATCTTCATAAATAAGTCTGCGGAAAATACAAAACTGTTCCCAAAAAAAAAACTGTCAATTCAACTCGAATTTTAACAAAAAAAATCTTATACGAAATTGTTATCATCTGTTTAAGATTTGTGTAGAAGGGAAGGAAGAAACTGGAAACTCTACCTAATCTTAATCAGTCATTCTTAAATTCACTTGCAGTCCAAAAATACTTAAAAATTACACAATTTGCACGCACTCGTAAAGTTTTTGAATCGCTCGAAGCGGCTGTGATAACGGGACAGATAAGCTTTACCCGTGGCTGTGATGTCAGCGCAGAGGTTATTGAAGTGAACTTATTGAATCATCTCCTCAATTGATAGCGTATCTCAGACGCGTAGGTACGCACCTAGAGCGGCATGTACGAATTATCAGTATTGTTAGTAATGGGTACGTAATAGCCGCTTGTTAACTTTTTGCAACGGTCAGGAATTTAATCCCTGTATTGCGGGGGGCTTCACGAACATGTCACATGCACAATACCCAGTCCACTAAGAACAAGCATTCGAGGAGAGACTGTTAGACTTGTAATTAACATTTCTTTTCTTGTAAAGCGATTGGAAATGTAGAAATGTCTTTTGTTTAGGGACTTGTTGCTGGCTGTTGTGAGCTGACCCCTTGGTCTTATGCTTCTAATTATGAGTTCCATTCCCATCCAAGACAAATGCTTGTGTGATGGTTGTATTTAGAAATATGTATATGCGATATACAAGCTTTCTGTATGAAAGTAAAACAAAAAGAGCTGACCTTTACCGTTTTGTCAAGCTTCCCAAAGAAGCCTTGTAAAAATAAATACCTAAATATATAAAAACCTTCCTCGTTTCTTAACATTAATAAGGGAATGAACTTTCTCGTAGTCGTGTCAAAGCTCCAAGCTTACATTTCAAGCGGTAATTCTATTTCAGTAAGAATGGTGTAGCATGCTTACAAGTCGCGTGTTCATTTCAGACCATTTCATATTTCCCTTGTGTGACAAAGTTGCTTGTCGTGTTACCGCAGTGTATAAATTGATTTATTTTCGTACCTAGTGTTCCTATGAACGGCAGACAAAAAATAGTCAAGTGCGATTCGGAGTCGCGACAGTGAGGGTAAAAGTAGTCTGAAGATAAAATAATCAGTTTGATGACAAATAAACTTGTGTGAGAATCCTGTAATTTATTTATCACCCGCCAACAAATGTACCTAAGCTTGTAAAAGACCGTTGCTTCAATCTTTATTTGTGAAAGCCATAAATCCTGGTGACTGACGAACATACAGACAGCGGATTCTCTGTAATACACTTTTATCCTTAGACAACCTATACAAGGAAACCCACCACATTTATTACAATAATTACGCATTGGAAAGTACGTCAACAGTTTCTTTGGAATATATTAATTAAAATTTTAATGGCAACCACAACCAGGGACCGGCCGGATACTCATTGAAAGGGTTTTTGAAGGGGTTTTTTTAAGCGCTTCAAGAAAAAACCCTATGACATATGTTACACCTTCGAACGGATTACTGGAACCCTGTTCCGAACAGGTTACCCTTTACTACCCTGTAACACTGTAACAGGGTAACCCACTCCAACCTAACACAATGCAATATGCACTCTGTATCATAGACATTAGTTTGAAAATAGTATAACCACGAGCGCACGTGACATCTTACCGCCCAGCGGCGCCATTGTTGCATTTACCGAGCGACTTGTAAACATGGAATAAAAATCATTGTGGATATGATCTTACAGTTTAATTTTGCTTGTCGCACTTTTCAAACGTTGTGATATATATTTTTCGTGTCTATACTTGAAGACCAGGGTCGATAATTTTTAAAACCAAAAAAAAATAGTAGGATGAAACCCATTAGAAAAGGAGGGGAATATTATAAAAATGAAAGGAAAAATAATTTACGGGTGATCTGAGGTCGGGACGGGGGTGGGAGTGACATTTGAAGAGAAAAAAACGGTTTTTATCGATTTCCGGCAAAACTAAAATTCGTATCGAAAAAAGTCAAATGGCAAAGTTCTAAAAGAAAAAGATCTAAAACTTTTGTGTTTACATTTTTTTCACATAACCTCAAAATTTATGTGAAAAATCTAAAAAACCAAGATTGTGGTTTTTTATTTTTATCTTTTACCAAAATTTATTTTTGTAACGAAATTTGGTGAAAACGTACTTTTTTGTGTCCCAAATACGCTGTAATTTATTTTTATATTCAATCGAAAATTCACCCGTGAAATCTTCTCAGAAAATGCAAAAAATGAAAAAAAACTTGTATTCGATTTTTTTTAAAATTATTATAAATAATTTCATCTAAAAAATTTGATCTCATTTTGTGTTCAATAGACCAATAATCGAGGAAGGTTTTAGGCTAGGTATATAAAATTACGCTGCAACTAATAGGAGCGAAGATTTAATGGAAAATGTGGCAAATACGGGGAAAAATATTAATCTTCGAGGGCTTTCGTTCAAAAATTCCTAATTTTATATCTTCTAACCACGCGGACGAAGTCGCGGGCAACAGCTAGTTACCTATATGACGTTTCGCGCGTAGGTAGTTTGTCCGAGAGGCGCGACGCGTCGGCGATAGAAGAAAATCAGCTGTAGTCTTAGTAAAGCAATGAGGGGCCGCTAGGGTGCAAGTATGCAGCTCAAGTTTAGTGGGTAATTCAGGGTAACACGAATAAAAGCCTTTCGTGAAGGTAACCACTTCAAAGGGTTAAGTTATTGAAGGGTTAACCCCTTCACGTGGTTACCATAATGAAGGTGTTAACCATTTCGCTGGGTTTCGAGGATGTAACTCGAACAAAAGGTAACACTGCGATATGAGTTACCCCGTGTACGGGTTACCCTGTCAAACGGCTTAACTCTAAAGTGGGGTTGTCCGGTCCCTGACCACAACACTGAGTGTCTTTCCAACCAAACAAAAAATATTAGGTACACCACTAAAAGACTTGCGGCTCTACTAAAATTATTCTCATTTTCCAAACTTATCATTTTCTTTAATTTAATTAATTGTATATAAAGTATTCTCCTACAATTTGGTTTCACGCTAAAATTAAAAGTATCCGAGAATAAGTTATTCATTTCGGAGATACTTAAGTTTTGCAACTCCTAAACTAATTCGAGACAGTTATCAAGTGTCAAACACTAGTCAAGGCTATCCCAGTTATGATAAAAGCTTTGATAAAGCGGTATACTGGAATCTGACGCAAAATTATGTAATCTAGCCGGCTTTAACCACAACCGAAATTCTTTTATATTTTTTTAAGTCAATCATGTAAGAATAATTGAGTCGATCTGGTTGAATAGTTCAGAAGAGCTTTTTTTTTTGTTAAAGTGGGGTAATCCTTATGGATGGACCTCCTTGGTGGAAGAAGTGTGTATTGTCAGACTTTTACAGACTAAGTGTAAGCCCCGTGCCTCTGATCGGTGCGTGGCAACTGGCAATTTATCCATACATGGCTTGAACTGCTGCAAACATATCTGAAACACCTACATCACTTATTAGACGTGTCCTTTTAGGAAAGTTAAGGTGTGGGTAAGTTTCAGCTTGACTTTGCCTAAAAAGTGATTACTAAAGTGTTGTAAAATTGTCTTAACGTGTCGCTAGCATGTCTTGGTGTTCGAATGGCGGTCATCTCATTGTACCTTTGTTATGCGGCAGGAAACGGTATCGCAGTCAGAATCGAATTACTGCGATACGCCATCCGTCTTGTATCGGCTTTGTTCAATTAACGTGTAGCTCGCGAGATGTATGAAACCTGTGCGAAGTTTGAGTTTTTCGATTTGGACGATTATTACAACCTGATCAGTTTGGAAGAGTTTGACTTTTTTTAAGAGTAGAGTACTCTTTCAAAAAAACCAACAAAAGATTTTACCCAACTCCTAGCAAAAACAGTCAGAATCTTTAGTTCAAGTCGCTAATTAATTTTCGCAATTAATTTCTTTAACTATATCTTGTATTTATTTGTCCTCAGGTAAAACTTCTGGACTCGTACTTCGGCGACGGGCGCGCCTACATCATGGGCCCCGAGAAGGATTGCTGGTATCTCTACACACTGCTGCCACTTGAAGGTATGGCGTTACACTAAATTGTTGCTACAGCTTAATTTACTTCCTCAAAATGTTTTTTTTTTGTTCATGCTATTTAAGATCGAAAAAGGCTTCTCCCAAAAGTCAGCCATATCTGATGATCCTACAAATAGTTTCATCACAATCATAGTTTAAGTTAAGCCTTCGATAGGTACTAAATATCAATTTATATGTATCACGATCATTTTATACATTCTTAGACCATCTCCCCATAATTTTTACACACACTAACGTCTCCTTCAATATTCCAGGCACTGTGGATGCCCTTGAGAAGGAGCACAGCGACGCCAGCGAGGGCCGCGGTCTGACCGAGCCCGACCAGACCATAGAGATCCTCATGTCGGACCTGGACCCCGCCGTCATGGACATCTTCACCAGGCAGTACTCCGCGGACGCGGCACAGGCTACCAAGGTGAGCATACAATTATATACAGGAGTTTACTTATGCACGGATAGCCGAGTAGAGTTCACCATGCCAAACCCACTGGATGCGACGTATCCCGGTTTCGATCCCCGCGTACGACAAGCATTTGTGTGATCCTCGGATGCTTGTCCTGAGTCTGGGTGTTTTTGTATATGTGACTTGCATGATTGTGAAACCCCCCGCGACACAAGTTTTAAATCAGAAGCCATTATTTTACTCCAAAATATTTATTTTTAGGTTACCAACCGCTTTGCTTGCATTGAACAAAGAATGTTATGAACTTTTGTCTATAGTTGTTATAATATTATTTTTTTGTTGTTGACAGGAATCTGGTATAGACAAGATAATTCCAGGGATGGTCATAGACGATTTCCTGTTTGATCCGTGCGGATATTCCATGAATGGAGTCGCTAAAGATGTAAGTTATTTCCTATATTCAATACTGCCCGAGTCCAGGCTTCTCCAGAAAATATTGAGGGTTACACTACCCCACAAAAGGGATTGTGAAGGTCAGATAGATAGTCGAATAAGACTAGAAGCCAACCTCAACATAACTTGATAGGAAGTCCCTTAAATCTTTTCACATTTTTCATTTGTTCATAAGTCAAATAACAAAATATCAAGAAGTAAGATGGAGTGTAAGTCCAAGTTGTATTGTGAAACCTAGACAAAACAACATTTGCTCATTCATTGTCTCAACTATGTTTCACTGACTTAGTAAGCTTGTAAGTTGTGAGGTTAAGCTTTTAACTAAGTTTAGATCTTAATACGTCTGTCTAAACATAGATCGAAACGAAACACTTAACTTACTAGTATTTTTAGTTACAAAACAATCTGTAATATTTGTTTCACGAGTTTGTGTTTTAAGATCTACAAAGTAAGACTCAAATTGCTTTTTACAGTTATGTAAACAAACATGAAATATTACTGGGTGTTTATGCGTTATGATTCAGATAGTCATAAAACAATTATTTGTTTTACGCAATACTATATGCACCATGTCGCAGGTCTTCCCTACCCAGCCTTGTCGCACATAAAACAGTATCGTCTAAGTTGGAAGACACTTGTTGACAGGCTGTTTTGCAACTGTCCTGAAAAAAACGAAACTATTTTTATTTGCTAAGACCTAGCAATTCATTGGCCTAGCCTTTTTCCAACTATGTTGGGGTCGGCTACCAGTCTAACCGGTTTCAGCTAAGTACCAGTGTTTTACAAGGAGTTGAAGGAGTGACTGCCTATCTGACCTCCTCAACCCAGTTACCTGGGCAACACGATACCTCTTGGTTAGACTAGTTGTCAGACTTTTCAAGCTTCTGACTACCTGTAACGACTGTCAAAGATGTAAGAATAACAGCCGGGACCCACAATTTAACGTGCCTTCCGAAACACGGAGGTACTCCTTATGACAAAGATGGTCACCCATCTACGGACCAACCGTGTCAAGCATAGCTTTACCTGTGATCGTTTCACTGCTGCGGTTATAGCTTAGCCTTAATACAATATATCAGTAGGCAGTAGGCAAGACTGACTTAAAACCGTTTTGTAACTGTAGAGCAGTGGCTTTTGTAAATACAATTTTAATAAGGATTCTCAAGTTATGTCCATATGTTTGTTTATAAGATAAATACAAGATTATAATGCTTTTAATATTTGTTCACGCTGCTAAAGGGAGATAAGGATCTACCATCTGTAAGTTATTCGGGTCCAAAGTTTATATGTTGACCTGTTCCACAAGTTTTGTATATTGCCCTAAAATATTGCGATTGTAAAGAATATCTTGTTGTGTAGATGATTAGATTAGATAGATTTTAGATTTATTATTCTACAATTAAAACATCAAAATTGTTGTCCATCAATCATATTTTTGTCCATAGTAGGTCATCAATTTTACCCGACTTTCCGTTTTACTTCTGAAGTACAATTTCGAACTAAGTAGGTAAAGTAAAATTAATTAGACATCTGTCTGCTAAACAATTTAAAATTAAATATGATCTGAACTGTGATAGTGAGTAAACTCTTTTATAAGTTAGCTTAGCCGGTATATTGCGTAGCTCCCCTCCCCGATGATCTTTAAAAATATTCCATAACATTTTTCGTTCATTAGAAAGTCACCTATTTTTTTAAAGTCCAAAAAACAGTCAACGCATGCTCACAGGCTAGCATTAATTAAAATATTGTGTGTTTCATCTGTAACTATAAGTCAATTAACATAAGTTTTCCCTCTCAGGGCTGTTACATGACCATCCACATAACTCCGGAGCGGTCGTGCTCGTACGTGTCGTTCGAGTCCAACGTGCCGGTCTCCAGCTACAACGAGGTGATCGCGCGCGTGCTGCAGGCCTTCCGACCTGCCAAGTTCGTGCTCACCGTGTTCGCCACGCCGGTGAGTTATCTACCTCTAGATATACTGATTGTTTACTAATTAAATAGTAATTAGTTTAACAATAAAAAAAGAAAATACAACATTTTTACGACTTTTAGGTCGGTAGTCGTCAGCTAGTTTCAATTTAATACATTCTAAAGCGTTCCCAGTACTTATGTTTGTTTCCTCGCAGGACTCCCCGGGCGCGTCTGCGGCGCGGCAGCTGAAGAAGTTCCCAGCGCTGGGCGAGTACTCCCCGCTGGAGTCGCAGCACTGCCGCTTCTCGGGCTACGAGCTGCAGTACGGGCTGTACTGCAAGTTCCCGAGCTGAGGGCCGGCGCCGGGCCGGGCCACGCTGCTGCGCCGCGCCGCGCGCCTGCTGTGCTGCGAGCCGCCGCGCTAGGCCCCGCCAGGCCCCGCCCGGCCCCGCGCGGCCCCGCCAGGCCCCGCCCGGCCCGCACGCCCAGCCCGACACTCACTCAACATTTCGACTTCACATTCGAATTTTATTTCAACATTGTAAACGTAGACCCTGAATAGAAACTAAGAAAGATGTCATATTTATTGTACATAAGTCTAAGGATTACAAAGAAAGTTGTGATGTATCTTATAAATAAATGATTATACAATTATAAAAGTTTATTGACATGTTTCTGTATTTGACCTCTTCGTTTCGTACCTTTTTGACCCAAATTTCTTCGTTAATGAAAATAGTTTGTAGATCAAAATTACAGATATTTGTAATAAGGATTACTGAATAAAGACACCTTAAAGAGAAATGAGGTATTAATGTAACTAAGCATTGGAATTTAAATAAAGCCATTTTGAATGGATTTCATTGCAGTTTATTTTTTATATCCCGATTTTTGATCAATACTTTTCGACCGTAGACAGAGAAACCAATTTAATAAGCACGAGCATTGACACTCGTTGCAAGACAACATGAGATTGCAGGACACTTGACGTTCGTAGCAAACCCACCTGACAGTCATAAAGCACTTGACGTTCTTGGCAATCCTACTTTCATTTGTAGCCCACTTGAGTTCGTAGAAATAACCTTTTACTTTCGTAGCAAGCCCTTGTTTGATCACTCAACGTCCATAGCAATCTACTCGAACTTTGCATCTATGACGTTCGTAGCAAAGACGACTTGACATTCGTAGCCCATATACTTACTATAGCCCAGGGTAGGCGAACCTTTATGCATCAACGTGCCATTTAAAAAAAAAAACGTTTTAAGTTTAATTTCGAATTTCTGATTATTTGGAAAATAATAATTATAAATACTATCAAATTGATCGTCTTAAAATACCTAATTCTGCGACGTGCCCAAAATATTGTCGCGTGCCATTGGTTCGCCTACCCTGCTATAGCCTGTGTCGGTAGCACATTTCGCATGAATGGTGAAACGACAGGAGAGTACTCGACTTTCTTTCATTCGCAATACACTTGACGTTCGTACCAAAATCCATGACATTCGTGTCACACACTTCGTAGCGAAATGGAATTGTTTTGTGTAACAAACTACATTCGTATCAAGTCTACATGAAATTCGCTGAACACTACGTCCTTAATAAAATTGTATTGACTTTCGAAGCTAATTCTAACTTGGAAAAAATAGCATGTTTAACTTGACATTCGTTGATAGGTGGACTTGCTACACAAAGCAAGTTAGTCACTTAAAATTCGTAGTGTTTAGATAGGTAAGGTTAATTGTTGAATTTGATATATTTGCTAAAATACAAACTTGAGATGTGTTTGATTAATGAATGTCATTTTTACTGCCTTACCTGCAATTTCCTGTGAATCTCTGTTGCTCGAATAAATACATTTTATGATCATCTCTTGATTCACGGGGTAACTTAATGATAATAGGGATGATGACTGGGTATAAAAAGAAAAAATCTCATTAGTCCCTCAGTTTGATAATTGAAAAGTATGAGACACGTATTTTTTCCTTTTTCAGAAAAACTAGAATTGACAAAGATTAACTGCTTTAAAGTTTAGGAGAGGGGGCTTGTGACGTAACGATATGGTAAAATTTATACTCAATCGTGACGTCACGCGTAAGTTTCATTCACTGTTATTTGGTCAATTTACGTTGGCGGGACAAATTAAAAAATACGTATCCATTATTATATAAAAAACTACACTGCAAAAAAATCGTCATCATCCCTATTATTACTTGAAGGATAAATAGTAACAACAACAACTATAAAATAATAATTTATTGAGTAATCAAATGTTTATCTGCTTATCCTCCACCAAGAACTGACATCAGTCTTAAAATAAAATAATTAATTAATTATGCAAATATATTATTTAATATAATAATAAATACGACTTACGTGATTGTGTACGTTAATAAAATAAATACATTGACTTCAACTCAAACCAAAAAATAGATTGATAAAAATATTACATCAAAGTTTTAATTATAAAATAAATTATTAATTATGAATAAATGCACACCCTTCAAAACAGATGTTTACAACAAAACAATTTACATTCAATTTAATCATTTGTTAAACATACTTGTTATTCATATTATGAGATGTCAATGTACTGTAACTGTTGTTTTTACCATATTATTGTTTTAAACACTTGTTTCTTATGTGAATCTGCTATTTTTAGATTTTATTATGTACTTATACAATTAACAGTAAAAATAATCAATATGTTACGGTACTTTATTCATCAGCCAATGTTTCTTCCAACATTTAATAAATAAACTTCAATACTTAATTACTAATTCGACCATATAATGATTTGTAAATAGCATCTCTTCATATACTCCACAACCAAAGCAGTCAAATGAGTGAGTGAGAATTTTTATATTAATATTTAACTTATGACTACAAGGCACCAAGTTATTGCTTAAAAGATACAATTAGCAAAATTTGCTTACAACAATATTATACTTACATCTAGACAATTAACATTGAATTGCTTAAATGCATTCATATGAATAGATGTAACAAAATAGGATAGAATTTTATTTCCTTTGTAAAAGTTATTATCTAGGATGTTATTTCGATTTTGCCTGCTTACTTCTGTGTAATATTGTAGATTTAATGTTTATTTGAGGTCACTACACCAAATCTCGCGGGTTCGACCCCTTATAATAAGCATTTGTGTGATCCACCAATGCTTGTTCTGAGTCTAGGTATATCTGTGCCCCTGATTTGTATGTTTGTAAAATCCCCCGCGACACACGGATTAAATTCGGGGGAGTCGTTTTTCAAAGAATAAAAAAATAATTTTAATTCCTACGTTCCATGTTCTGATGATGCTGAAACACTTAAATTTATGTTTCCTATGTGTGTGACCAGGCACTGTTTTACCATGTTTTGATAGGCAACTGAGTACTAGCCCCCTAGTGTACCCTGCAGGGTGGCTGCGCGCCGCCCAGAGCCTGTCCGAGGCTGGCGCCCACAGCAGTGCAGAGCGCGTCGTGTCGCGGCGCCGCCACCACCTGGACACCCAGAGGGATGCCGTCGCTGTTCACACCGCACGGGACCTGGGGAAGGACGGGTTATTATGTATTTAATAATGTAATAATGACTTTGTGAAAGTATTAGACCTATGGCTAAATCTCAACGATCATAACTAGTAGTGATTGTCAAATTTAAATAAAAAAAGTGCTCCTAAAATTTTGATGGTTACAGCTTAATATAGTAATACATTTCAAAGTAATTAAAATTAGTTTTTCGTTTTACAAAAATACGAAAACCGCACTATAAATTTGTTACGTTGTATGACATCTGTCAAAAAGATCAACGCATAGCGAACAGAGAATATCAGAATACCAAGATAATTATTTTTAATTAAAATAACTGTTTACCAAACATGAAGAGGCACATAATAGAATTAGCACAAAAACTTACCTAATTCAGACATTTTAAACAGCAAATAGTCTATCAAAAATGTTTATATTTATATACCTGTGCGGCAGGAAACTGTAGTACATTGAAGATGGCCCAGTAGCCGAAGTTGAAAGGGCGCAGAATAGGCGCGTAGTGGTAGGAGGCCAGCAGCGGGCAGCTCGGGAATAACAACACGCCGTCATCGCCTAACAACTCCTGAAATTATAAATAAATGTAGTTTTTATCATGAATTCCGTACCAAACGTATTGCTATGTTAAATTTTCCATTATTGTTTAGTTTTGTAAATTAGTAAGTTTGGACCCTGTTTCTTTTTTTTCGTTATGATAATCTGCTGATTGTTTCAAAAATGTTTGCCAGTTTCGTGTTATGACCACACATGGGCCAGTTTAAACTTATTTATTTCAGTGATAGGTTGATATCTCACTGTTGCACAACTGCAGTTTTTTATTCCCACGTTTTTATACACTCACTTTCTAGTTTGTATGATTGGTTGGATTTTCGTAACTCAATTTTGAGGCACTTGATAAGAAAACAGGCTGACATTTTCAGGGTAGCTTAAAACCCTGACAATGCAATTTACAACTATAAAACGGCTGGACTGATTTTGAAAAAAAAATGGATGGAGTAAAATTTAAAAACGTGGGTATTTATTTCGATTCTACTTATCTCTCTAAAAATGATAAAAAATAAATAATAGATATAACTATTTTTTTTTATCATTTTTAGAATTATCACTCCCTGTATAACACATAGTCAAAGCCTTTCAACCAGTCGTATTGACCCATTTTCCTCTTATCTCCTCAGTGTACTCACAATGAGAGCGTCCTTGAGTTCCCTGGTGGTGGTCTCTGCCCACTCCTTGTTGACGGGCGGCACGACCTGCTCGTCGAACAGCTTCATGAGGGCCGGGAACGTGTAGTCACACATACCCACACACTGGAATGTTAACGAATTATATAACTAGCAGTTGATCACTACTTCACCCGCTTCAAAGTAGCCAGTGTGTTAGTTAAAGAGTTAGATATACACGTACCATTTTTTTTATAGGAATCGATCCATCCATAGAGGTAACAAACATAAATACACACTCGCATCTTCGTTAATTCGTAATCATTATATTATTGTGATTCTACTGTCCTTGTTTAGGTCACTGAATTGCTAACAGCTGATTTGAATGATGAGACAGGACTTCGTGGAACACACAACGCTTATCATAAACGGGGATTAAACCCGCGACACGTCCCGCACAATGGTTTCGCCATGGCGAACTCAACCATTCAGCTATCCGTGCAGTTATAATTATCATCATAGTATAGTTACTGGTTGGTTTAACCGTACCTTCTTAGCGAGCTCCTTCCAGAAGCTAGCGCGGCCCTTGCGGTTGGTGATCATGGAGGCGAAGTCCTCGACCTCGTGCGTCATCCAGTAGCGCCACAACAGGAACAGGTAGTTGAAGCCGGAGTGGTAGTACGGCTGCGGGACGTGGGCGGTGGACACGGCGTCTTCCGTCAACTTGGCTATGGCTCTGGGAATGTATAGTAAGGAACATTTAGTTTGTTTCGTGCAATAAATCAAACAAAAAGACAGATTGCCTCTGTATAAAACAGTTTTCAGTCGAGTCTGGGATGGTATATTAAAGATGACGATGATGTATCCGACTGATTTCGACCATGGCGACATCTACAAAATACTTAAGACGAAAGGAAATGAAAGTATGGAGTGGGAAATTTCTGCCTGGTTAACGCGGCCCCGGTACACAAAGGCCAAAGGATGGAACACCCATGTTCCTGCCTTTACCCTTTGGGTTTGAGTCAGTTATAGTCCGGCATTTTCTTCCGCTCAGCAGGAAGAGTAATTTGATGATTACTCATCCAGCAAAAAGGAGTGAGGAATTAATACTACGATTTTATACCATATGTGTCTCAATTAAATTATTGTTTATTACTTTTTCATGACGTTCCTCTGGTCCGCACAGATGGGGCTGGGGCGCCAGTCGTCAGAACTCTCCACGTAGTAGAACTTCAGTTTCTGTGAAAAAAACATACAGTAATTAAACAAAACGCTTGAAAAAACAAAGAGATCCGCATGCAGCTCACTTTTTATGTAATAATTCTAATAATTAGTTTATTGTCAATTCGCCTCATCTTTGCGCACGGCGCCACTTAATATGGGCAACCCTTGTAAATATACAGTAACCGGTGACGTTGGATACATTAATTCGTGTGTCAAACATTTTTTTAACGGGGAGAAAGGACGGATGATGATTATTTCAACATTTTGAAGAATATAGACCATAGGCTGTGTACCTTAATATCGACGACCCTGTCCAGGTTGAGCAGATGCGCCTTGTCCCCGGCCACGACCTTGGTGAGCGGCGCGAGGTCCCCGGGGTGGCGGCTGGAGAACCCGATGGCCGCCATCGTCGGCTCCTCACCCGTGCGGAGACCAGAACCTGAGGGTAAGTGGAAGGTAAGGAATCTCTTAAGTTAAGGAAGATAAGAATGGTAATTTAGTTTTTAAGGTATGTTAAATTGTTTTGCTCAATAGTCATATGTAGGCTTAGGATGTGCTATTTTATAATGCTGGTATCCCTCATATAATTAATTTAAATATATTATGATTTTTCATTAAAATACGTTTTATAAAACTTTATCTAAAGTATTTACAAAATATTTTAATAATATATACACATAAGATCCATTCATATATAATGAATATAAAAGTAATTCTATTTGTGTTTTGTTCACTATTGTACCTTTAAGGCTGGTGTGTCCGGGGGTGGGGTTGAGCGCGTACAGACCATTGAAGAAAGCCGGCATCCGGGTTGAACCACCGATGTCAGAACCTGAATAATGATTACATAATAACTTGTGTAAATAAATTGAGTCCATTTTTAAATGTATAAATATATTTGTTTTAACACTTAGGTAATAGAAAAAGGCGGGGTTGGGGTGGAGGCTAGAACATGTGTGTGGGCAAAATTGTAGACAACACGCAGCGGTTGTTGGTTGGTTGTTGGTGATGGGCTCCTTTTTCCGCACGTAGGCTCTAAGTCGGCCCATTGTGCGTCAGGTGGCTTTGGGAGGCTGTCAGTCCAGCCATCCCAACTCCCTCCAGAAGCGCAGAAGTCTCCTGGGACGTTCGCAGGCTTCTGTGACGGAGCTCGGTGAACCGAGGATCCCTGCCCGGCATTCCGCGACCCCCGTGCACTCCAGGAGCACGTGTGCCGCTGATTCTTCATGTTGAAGACAGCCTCTACATAGTGGACTATCTGTAACATTGATGGTGAAAAGGTGTTTATTGAGTGGAATGTGCCCGGTCAGCGAGCCCACCACTATTCGTAAGTCGACCCGCTTTAGCCCAATCAGGCCGCGAGACAGTTTCGGTGAACGGATAGGGACCGCCTCCCTTGACTGTCTGCAGCCGTTAACTGTAGCCCAGCGATCGTTGTGATTGTTAGTAGTCTGTCGCCTTAGCCATGACCTGCACTGGCCAAAGGGCACAGGCAGGTATGGCCGGGGGCCAAAGATCCGCGTGTCCGATCCCCTCCTTGCCAGCTGATCAGCAGCGTCGTTTCCTAGGGATCCGCTGTGGCCTTTTATCCATTGCAGGGTCACCATGTTGCTTGCAGCAATGCGCTCAAGTGCTTGGTGACACTCTTGTATCAGCGACGATGTGATGATGTAGTTGTCCAGTGCCTTCAGAACCGCCATGCTATCGGAGAGAATCCTGATGGCTTGGTCCTGGATCCCTCTTCTTTCTATAGCTCTGGCCGCCTGGGTGATGGCTACACACTCGCACTGGAAGATCGAGTTATCTGCACCCAGAGGTATTGATATGTTGATGTTCAGGTCCATTGAGAATACTCCTGCGCCCGTGCTTGAGTCCGTCTTTGAGCTATCTGTGTAGACGCGTACCTCGTGTATTCCCGAGGAATCTTGTTTGTTTTCTGTAGTTTGTATCGTGTATGCTTTGTTGAAGACATACATCCTAGGTATTCGGTCACATGGTGCATTCAGCATTGGTATGGACTCAAGGCTTTTGTGCCATATGTCACCATGACCTCTAGATTGTGCGCGCCACAGTCCCGAGTGTTGTAGTCTTGTAGCAGCCACCGCTGCCTCTTGTTGTATGAAGAGATCCAGCGGTGGCAGTCCAAGCAGCACTTCCAGAGCCGCTGTTGGTGTTGTTCTCATGCATCCTGTGACAGCACAGCATGCTAGCCTTTGGAAGCTTTGTAGTTTATCCATGGCGGTAGTTAGTTTGGTCCTGGGCCACCATACTACCGCTCCATATGTGATGATTGGCCTTATTACGGCTGTGTACAACCACAGGGTAATCTTGGGTGAAAGGCCCCATCTTTTCCCCATTAGTCTTTTACATTGCCAGAAGGTGATGCAGGCTTTGTTGAGTTTTTGTTCTACATGTTTATTCCATAGCAGTTTGTTATCCAGGGTCACTCCCAGATATTTGACGTCACTGGTCAAACAGAGTTCGGTGTTGAATAGTTTTGGTAGTTTTAGGCTTGGCAGTTTGCGTTTGTTGGTGAATAGTATGAGTTCCGTCTTCGTTGGATTTACGGAAAGCTCGTGGTCTATGCACCATTTTTCGACTGTCCTTAGAGCAGAGCTCATAAGATTGCACAAAGTACTCTCACATGGTCCGCTGATTAGGACGGTGATGTCGTCCGCGTAGCCCACCGTGAAATGGCGTTGTGCGTTGAGTCTTGTGATGAGCTCGTCGACCACCAGGTTCCACAGAAGCGGCGAAAGGACTCAAATCAAAATCAAATAATTTATTTTACGAATATGTGTACATAATAAAGATGTTAAGGTTTAAAATAGTTCTATAACATATTCCGCCATTAGGCATGCAAAATATTAAATATTAAAATACAAAATAATAAGTTCAAAAGTAACTATAAAATACAAATTCTAAAGACAAATACATATAACTAAAACAATAACAATGCAAAATAACAAATGTCAAAACTTATCCTCTAAATATTCTCTAATATCATAGTAGCATTTACTAATAAGAAATTCTTTGAGTCTTTTTTTAAATTTATCAATAGTATCAATTTTCACAATGGAATTGGGGAGTTTATTATACAATTTTGGTGCCATGCAAAATAGGCTTTTAGTTAAAAGAGTGGACTCCACCTTGAGGACAGCCTCTCGCCACCATGGCCCTGGTTGTGTCATTTACGGTGAGTTGTATGGCCCTGTTCCTGAGCATGTCATCTATCCATCCGGCTACCGTTGGATCAACGCCATGTCGTACTAGAGCCTTTGCAATGCTAGTAAAGTTGGTTTTGTCAAAGGCTCCCTCAATGTCTATGAAGACTCCTAGGGTCGACTGCTTTGCCGATAAGTCTCTTTCGATCGTGCTGACCACACTGTGTAGTGCCGATTCTGTTGATTTGCCCGCGCTGTAGGCGTGCTGGTTTGGGTGAAGCGGATGTTGTAGTAGCGCGTTTGACCTAATGTCCCTGTCGCAGAGCCTTTCCATCGTCTTCAGAAGGAAGGATGTCAGGCTGATAGGTCTGTAGGACTTTGGTTGTGTGTAGTCACTCTTGCCGGGTTTCGGTATGAATACTACTTTCACTTCTCTCCACTTTTGCGGGGTGTACCGGAAGGCCAGACAGGCTCTGTAGATACCTACCAGATGCTTTATCAGCCCCTCGGCGCTCCATTTCAGCAGACCCGGGAATATCCCATCTAGGCCCGCTGTTTTAAAGGGGAGGAAGGTGTTTATGGCCCATCTGACTTTGTCCTCGTCGACAATTCTTCGGGCGGTGCTCCAGTCCGACGCCTGCGGCACGTGTATCTCCGTTCCCAGCCATCCTTTCTCCGTGGTAATCCTACAGCCCGGGAAGTGGGTTTGGAGTAGAAGTTCGCATGTTTCATCGTCGGTTCTGGTGTATTCACCGTCAGGTTTTTTAAGGGACCCTATATTGCGCTCAGGTTCGCATGATAGGATCTTTTTTACCTTGACTGCTTGGTTGTTGCTTGAAATATCTTCGCAGAAACGTCTCCAGGCTTCCGTCTTCCTGAGTCGGATACGCTTTTTTAGACGTCGCTGGGCTTCCTTATAGAGCTCCCAGTCTTCTTGGTATTTGGTGTTCATTGCTCTGTTGAACAGTTGTCTTGTCCTGTGGCGGAGTTTGTCTAGCTCAGGTCCCCACCATTGGTTCGCACCCCTCGGTTTGACCTGGGGTAGTGTTGAAGGACAGGCTTTCTCAAAGCAGTCATTCAAGAGATGCGTTACTTGTTCCACATGCTTCTCGATGTCTGCAGTGGTGCCGTGGTGGATTTCGGCGTCTGCCTCCCTCAGACCTTCCGCGGTTAAGCTTCTGAACTTGTTGCGGTCTATCTTCCGGGGGTTTCGTCTTGGTGTTGCAGGAGCGATGGCCATTTTTAGTTGGTACCGAATCCACCTGTGGTCCGAACAGGTTAGCTCGTCAGACACAACACGCAGCGGTCTTGTCTGAAAAGCGAAAGGTTTACCGCGACCCCGGTACACGAAGACCAAGGGAAGGAACATGGGTGGGGTTTAGTTAGTGGAACCCTGAGTGATGGTGCACTCGACAAAGCAGAAGGAATCATTGTATGATTTCCCATCACTTCGCCTACTGGATGGATATGAAAATAAATACTCTAAGTTGCTGCAAGGCAGACAGATAATAGCTATAATAAAAAGTTCTACCAATAATAGGGTAGACTCGATTGTGTCTTACAGAGCGAGATGGGCACAGTGACGGCGGCGTGTAGCGCGGCCTCCCCGCCGCTGGAGCCTCCCGCCGTGCGGCCTGTGTGGTGAGGGTTGTTGGTCTGCCCGAACACGTAGTTACGGGCCTCCATCCTGCAACGTCATATATAATGAAGACAGAACATCCTCAAGAGAAAAAAAACTTAAAAATTGGTGAGAAGAAACGTGGAAACAAATTGATGAGACATCGCGTCTTAGACCAGACAATATAGTTTTCCGTAATGAGTAAATAAATGCTTTTCCTGGACTGGCCTTTGGAAGAAAGCGCTAGATCAATCTGAGCAAGCTTGTGCCATCAAGCGGCATGTATGCCCCATGTTCAGCGTTGTACGCGAAGCAGAAACGCAATCAATCGCATTTGAAATCGAGTCCAGCAATAATTGTAAAAAAAGTTTGACCCAAGGCTCGATAGATGGCGTTGGTATCGAATTAGATCGCGCTATGGTTTTATTACATGTGAAACTATAATATATACTTTTGTAATTTTTTTTATTTTTTGTTAACCGAATGTATTAATATATACGTTTTAATTTCGTTGTAGTGTTATCATTTACTCCTCGTTCATCAGGTTCCTTGTAAAGTTTATACACCCCAAATAGCTCATGCAGCTCTACCATTTTAAGGGAACCGCACAATCTGGTACGATACCGCCAGTAGCACGATGTGAGACAAAACCTACTCATGTCGCTAGATAGTGTATACCTATGATGTAAATAATGAAATAAGTCTATAAATATAAATAATAAAGTAATATATAACACATGGCAAAATAATACATAACTTAATGATGAATGCATTAATCTGCATGGGATTGTTTAAGATACTTAATACTCAAATATGTATGTATATATTTAAAAGTATATAAGTATTTCTATCAGTTGTCTCAACGTACAAGCTTTCCTTAGATTGAGACTAGATGGCGTTGTGTGAAAATTGTGAAATATTATATTATAGTTAGTAACTTTATCTTGTTTTAATATCCGATTAGCGTTCTAAAACCAAATTTACAATTTGTAAGTTTAACAACCAAAAGTCTGACAACCAGTCTAACCAATGAGTATCGTGTTGTCCAGGTAACTGGATTGAGGAGGTCAGATAGGCAGTCGCTCCTTGTAAAACACTGGTTAGACTGGTAGCCGACCCCAACATAGTTGGGAAAAGGCTAGGCCGATGATGACGATGATGATGAAGTTTACATAAGCTGGCCAACCTAGGACAAACCTAGGAGATAACCTAACTTACCACTTGTTAATCTCCGGCACATTAGTCACAGCGAGGGGTATGGCCCCGGCCTCGCGCATCAGACGCACGCACTCCGCGTCCTCATGGGCGCGGATGTCTTTCCGAGCGAGCACACCCAGCGTGTGCAGGAGACCAGCGACCGCGTGACTCTCCTTGGCTGTGAAGGGTACGCCTGGGGAGAACGATGGTAGATCAATATGTGTTTGTTTTAGGTTAGGTAGGTTTCGAAAGTGACCTAACGGCCCACACTACTGGCCGGTGGAAGCCCGCGGTCGGTGTATGAAGGACTGCAAGGTTTAGTCAGTAAAAGTCTGACACAGCCCAATTCCTCCCCGAGGGAAAAAAGGATTAGGTAGGTATACTCCCAGTGAATAAGATGCTATGCACTTAATTAATTTTGGGAGACGCTGAATTGTGGTTCAGAGTTAGTCGGTCTTCTAAATAAGTTTTTTATTTATTTTTTCTCTTCAAGCATGCTCTGCATAGATACTTAAAAGCGAAAACATGTCATTGGTTTTTGTCAGCTGTTAAAAGTTAACACTGTATGTTTAAATACGAATAGTGCCAATTTAATCCAATTTCAATATATTCATCGCCATTTTAAATAGCAGAACTGGGGCTTTGAATCATAATAAACAATTGCACAAAACATTTCTCCCAATATTTATAACTAAACCTCAATAAAAACGCAAACATTTCGATTTCTCTTATACTTTTTAGCTGCAAACTTTTACTACAACAATCAAATCATTACTTTAGATAGCTTATAACGAAAGTACATTTTAAAGCGTTAATTACTACACCGAGTCATATTTCTAATTAGATATAAAATATGTAATTATAGAACTTTCTAAACTACAGTCCGCTTGTTATCCGGGGCGCAGTCACTTTCAAAAGAAAACTATTTCCATTTTAATGTTTGTCGCATTTGAAATTATTACGTAATTAGCGATATTGAATTAAATTTTAATGAATAATGAAAGCCTCGGAAAAATGGCTTCAAAAAAATTGTGATATTTGGATTGAATATGCATCGATACAATCATTTTACACGTGCTAATATTGACATCAAGATTGATTATTGGATAATTGTGTTTTAAAAAAAAAATTATAACGAAATTTCGGTATTTATAAAATCAGCTACTCTATCTATATGTACCTATACTCCAAAGAAAATATCTCTCCCGCTTTGATTAATTACTAAAAACATTTTAGTTATAAAATAAAATAAAAATCCATTCACCCAAGATTGGCTACGAAGTAGACCTATAATAATAATTATCTGGTAATCTTAAATCTTATTACATCAAAATATATTGACGCACGTTAACGAACTAAGTACATAGATGACGCACGAGTATACTTCAAATGGTAACTGTAAAAAAACTTGAGGCTTTTTTAAAGCTACAATTTGTATGGTAGAGACGCACTTTAGTAAGTTACTTTAACTAATAACGTCACATCACAAAATTGCTGTCTGTGTGACTACTACCATATATTATATGAAAGTTATATTATTGATTTTGTGGAGGTGTCGCCGCTTTAAATACCGTGTCATGCGCTATGATGCTTCCACAATGATTATACTATCCTTATATCGTGGGGGGATTCACAAACATTAAAGTCATGTGTACAAAGACACCCAGAGACTGCGAATGCTTGTTCTGAAAGAGACTCAGAACAAGCATTCGTGGTTCCCTCAAACGCTTGTCCTCTGCTGATCGAAAGCGCGACATATCGTGCATAGAGGATTTGATGTTTTTCTTGGAAACCCATCACCTGGGGAGGAAGCGGGTACTGTCAGACTCTTACTAACTAAATCTGAACCGCCGTACGACGTCTCCCGCATTAAGTAGGCGCGGTAATGCATAGCAATTCATCGTGAAACGTACGTTAAACTTACCCAAAAACGGTTTCTTCTTGAAATACTCATCGGGCAATCCTTTAGCAATCTTCTGATCGATTTCGCGGGCTTCTTCGAGCGCCGCCTCGTATCTCTCGTCGGTAACCGCGTTGATTATAGGGTTAACCTGCAATATAGATAAGTATCATTACCGTACAAGCGATTAAGATATAGATATAATGTTATCTGTTGTAAAACTATTATAAATTACTATCAGGTCACCATAGGACTAGTTCGTTATAGATAATAGATTAAATATTTATCTGTATGATATGATATTTATGATTTTACTAGCTGTTGCCCGCGACTCCGTCCGCGTTGAGTTCAGTTTACAGCGCGGTGGTTCCCGTTTCTGTGGGAATGCCGGGACAAATTGACTCACACTCCGCTCCCATTACCCCGCCATACAACCATAATGCCAAAAAGCAGCTGTGAATATTTTTCATTATTTTAACCAGTCTATAATATCTGTGTATCAAAATTTCATAACAATCGGTTCAGTAGATCGTTTTTGCGTGAAAGCGGAAAGCGACAGACAGATAGAGATACTCTCATTACTCTCGCATTTATAATATTAGTATGGATTAATTTTGTTTTGTCTATTAATATTTTTGATATATTTGTAAGCCTATTAAGCTAATTATAAACTATTTAAAAATATTAATAGCTTCGTCAGTGATAGCCTAGTGGTATGACCGTTGGACTCTCAAAGTAAATGTAGGTTCAAAGTGTAGGTTCGAATCCCGACACGCACCAATATATTTTCCACCTACAACAAGAGGCTTTCTCAAGGGTATGGAAATCAACGCAAGGCATGGAAGTTTAAAATTTTGACACCAGGTTGTACAAAAAATAAAAAAGACAGTTTTATACCGTGGCCTCTAGGCTAAATATACTTTGTCGAGATCTAATTTAATCTCATCATCATTAGTCAAAATCGGTTTAGCGGTTTACTCGTAAAAGCGTGACAGACAAGCACAGTTACTTTCACATGTACATTTTTATTACTTGTAGAATAGATTGTACAAAACAAGCGTTACGGTACAAGATTAAATATAATAATCGTAAAATTAACGTTTGTACTACACACGTTTGTTACTGGGATAGACTTTTATGTAAGAAAAACTCAGCTGACGTAGTGAATGGAGTTTCTTGCCGGTTCTTCTCTTGAGGAATAACATTTTGGAAGCGCGCAACTAGAGTCATAACTATAACGTTTTAGAAGTGCCTGGACAACGGCCTGTTTGAATAAATTGACTTGTGATTTTGATTACGACTCGAAAGACAAAGATCGTAGGTTCGAATCCCTCAAAACGGGAATGTATTTTTTTACAACTATTATTTTGTACTACTTTTGTTAATTATAAATCAGTACTTGTTTAAAACGGAATAAAATTAATCGTAAGGAAACCCGAGAATTTTCAACTGCATGCAAAGTTACGTCATACGACTAAGGGAGGTTTAAACTCCAATACTAAGTTCAACATCAATGATATGACAAAAAAAATAAGAACGGACGTCACCTAGCTTAAATGACTTCAGAACTTCACTTACTTAAGTGAATGCTTACCTAAGTACCGTCCCAACTAGCTATATATTTAGACGATACTCAGGTAAGTTAAGCATTACTTAAAATAAGTACAAAGGAAATACGACTTGTGAAAGGTCGGGATGGTACTAGCCAGGATCCCACCCCACAACCTCGCGCATACGCAACCGGTCATTGATCTGTGCTACCACAGTATACCTAGGCAGTCTAGGCACCTATATCCAATAGGCTAAAGCTGGTTATCTCAGGAATGCAAGTCCTAATACTAAACATCCAAGTAATACTATAATAAGTTTGTAGGTAACGAATGACGCTTGTTACTCTTTTACGCAAAAACCACTAAACGGATTTGGACAAAATTTGTTACACAGATAGTTTATAACTTGGATGAACACAGAGGAAAGCTTTTATTCCGATTTTATGTTCTCGTTGGATCATTTACAATATATCATAGTTCTGTATCAATATCGCCCTGCCGAGCCGAAAGTGCTCTATGAAATGTATGTATGAACACGTCTGTTACTTATAAGGATATTTTTATGTATATTTTCAGGTTGTGAAGCAAACGAGTAGGCGTGAAACAGGGGTACGAAAAATGTGAACTGCAGCATTAATTTTGTAAAACTGGAAAGTTAGATAATTTGGTTACTATGCTATGGAAATTTTCGTCTTTCTTAAGCATTTAATAGTCTAAATTCATCATCATCTGAATATCCTTTTCTCAACTATGTTTCTTGGTCTTCCAATCTACACGCTGCTTTATAAGAAGCAAATAAATATCTAAATATTATCTGATATTAATCGAATTTCATAACAAGTTATTTAACATCCTATTTACTACACAAAGTGTTATCCATTATCAAACATATAATAAAAAAGTGGGAACTCACTTTTATGAATTTATGTAAATTTACAACAGTGGCGATATCAAAAAGATTACTTCATTGTTTATAACATTTATAGGTTATAGGTAAAATGATAAACTAATATTTAACGAGGTTTCGGAAATTATGATGTGTTTAAGGCAAGAAGGGGCGCCCTTTGCCCAGAAGTGGGTCATTATGGGGCAAGGTGGGATGGTGTATTTTAGATTAGAAATTGTAACACATTTCTATGAATAAAAAATAAAGCAAGAGAATCAAATCAGACCACCAGGATTTTCACGCACTCGGGCAGAAGAACACACAATAATTTTGCAATTCATCAACAAATCTTATAACTCGGGGTCATAATCACCGCCGCGTCTAATCATGAATGACTAAGACTGTCAAATCAGGTCGTCCGTATAAAGTTCACCGGATAAGCTGGTGATGGATAATGTTTTACATCTGGAAATTTGTAACTGAAGCGAAGCTTACCGAAAAACGAGATATATACAGGGAACCTTTGCCTGGCAGTGCGATATTGTCTGTAGAATACAACCTAAGACTTGTAGAAACCATTAAATTAAACAAAAGACTCACTTGTTGTATCCTCTCAATGCAGATCTTAACCAGATCTTCTGACTTCAACTGTTTGTTTCTGATCTTGGCTGCTATATCCACAGCACTCTCTGTCAGGATGCTGTGCCTCTTCTCAAGGTCAGGGATCTTGACCCTCTTCCCCTCCCAGTAGAAGCCGAAGACCAGGTCGATGAGCCAGTCAATGTACATCCGGAAGAGGATGATGGCATGCTTGAAAATGTTGGACGCCATTCCGATGAAAATCTTGTCTGGTTTGTTTCTATGATACTGTAGAAATAGGTATTTATTAAAATGAATTAAAATTGAGTTCAATTATAATCAGTTGAAGAAATATAGGGATCATTTTTTTTTCTTTTTATTTCTTTTTTTAGAAAGTCTGTGATCTGTATGTATTTAGAAATATATAAGTAAGTTTATCAGTTGTCTGGTTACCATAACACAAGCTCTGCTTAGCTTGGGATCAGATAACCGTGTGTGAGTTGTCCCAGGATATTATTAGGATATTATTATTTATTATTTATTAATTTGTTTCAAATACATTTCTGAAGAAAAAGATGGTTAACTAAAATTTATATATAAAAATGTATTGTAAATGTTTTGTTAGTTTTTATAATATTATTAAACATAAAAAAGTCAAAAAATCTATTTTTAATGATATTCAAATTTTTACTAATCAAGCAAACAAAGTCCAATTAACATTTAATTATTTACTTAATCAATATATCTAAATTAGATAAAGTCCAATGTACATATTTTTTTTATTTCATAAGTATAGATTTTATCTTCTTTTGTTTTTATGCATTAGAGACACTGAACACTCTTATCACTGTTCATCTTACATCACCTTACATACCATAACCATATAATAAGCGATCTTGTGATAAAATAAACACCACTCATAGATACACAGATATATCTTAATACAGAAGTTTTACTTTATTTAAAAATGGAAGAGAAGATTTCACTTAAAAGAACAACATTGGCTAATTATAGTGAAAGCTAAAAACAGATAAAAAAAAAATACAGAAACCAATGCAACAAAAAAAAACATTTAATAAATTCAAGTAACTTTTTACCCTCAACCAATCTTTGTTCAATAAAACAACTACTTACTATTATATTAACATTGAACAAGCATCCAAATATAAATTAAATATGTACATGTCATGTATTTGCATGTGAGACAGACACTAGACATTAAAAAAAAAAATATTAAGTTGTCTACATTACCTAAATAATCTAGACAATTTTTTAAAGCCACCCCAGCCTTTTTCCAAATTGTGTTAGAGTCGGTTTCAACTCCAACTAGATACTACTGAATAATAAAGTATTCTGATTATGAAGGAGGTAAATAAGTTATAATAATATTGTATCTTAGTTACTACTAGTAATCTTTATTACAAGAATTACAACAATAAATACTTGATGCCACAATAAAAAAAAAAAGTTTATGGTCTTTTTTACTCTATAGTAATGTAACTGCATGGTCATTGTCAACACAAGGTATTGAGTAAACAGCCCAGTAATATTTTGGTACACAAGTTATATTTACATTATAGCCATAATAATGTGATGAATAGATTGTTTGACTAATATTAAGATTAATTTAATTCTATAATAAATGAAAAAAATATATAAACTATTTTCTACCTTTAGAATAAAATATATCCAGTATCACACACAACTTCCACTGTTGAACTATGAATAGCAACTTAACTAGAAATATAACATTTTATGATCTGATAAAGTGATGATAAGAATACAGTCATTTACACCCGATATCCACAAGTTTTAAATTAGTATGAGTCTAACCATTGTTCCCTTTGGACATAAATTACAATATTAAAGCAACTAACATTGGACATATACGGCCTCTTACCTCTATACTGAAACTGGTTGTTAGAGTCAAGATCATTGAACTATGCAAGTGCAAGGACAAGATTGTTTTTTTTAATGCTTACACATTTTAAGTTATTATTCCAGGGTCTTATTCTATCTATCTATTTTAATAATCAATAAACTCACCTGAGTCACTTCTTTCTTGGCGCTGGTTGTCGAACTCATTGCTCGATTGGAACTATCAATAGGTACATTGAATATCTAGGTAGCGGTTGTTCACAACTTAGCAAGCAAAAAGTTCGCTTCGAATATCACTGACGCTAGTGACTAAAACTGTAAAATATTAAGATGCGAGCTAAAGTAAGGCAAAAAAATATTTTAATTGCATTCCGTCGCACAAATACTTTATTGCTGTCTGATTATATGCCGTTGCTGGTTTTCTATCTTAAAAGCCGTTATTTTGCAGTTTTAGTCACCTAAGTAATTAATTCTAAATAAAATAATCAAATCAGAAAATAGTATTCATGTATGGAAATAAGTTCAAGGTTGCGATACGCACAGAAGTACGAATGATGAGGCTTGTTTGTTGTTGCCTAATGTCAAACTGTCACGTCACCTGTCAATCGCCTTTGACGTAGGTCTATTACTTGGAAATAAATTTCAAGTTTGGAAAAACGGATAAAATATATTTGTGCAGTTTGGAGCAGCACTTCTACAGCATCATTTGACACTATCTATTTATAAACAGTATTTAATGAAATTCCTAAGTAGCCTTCAATATATTACTCATTTGGGTGATTTACTAAAACGCCTGTGGGAAAATATTAGCACTTCGTTTAATATTCTGAAGTTCGGATATTATTCGAAGGAAAGTCGTGAAGTAAAATACTTCAGCAAAACTATAATGATTTATTACAGCTTCAAATAGCTACTGTACAAATGGTTGGAAAGCAGATAAATAAAATGTCTTGATCGATACATTTACTTTTATTAATTGCCACATACCTACTTTTTTAAACTCTCCCTAGTATTTTATGATTACAAGTGGCTATGGAAAGTTTCAACCCTAGCATATCTGCTAGAGACAGTTTTGTGATCCTTCTCTATGACTTAAAAAATACACAGCAATACTAAGTATCCTTTTGAGGTGAAAGCCCTAATTATTGACCTCGCACCTCTTTTATCTACTAATTAGTATGTTTTTCTTTTACCTTGTTTTTATTAAACTGTTTACCTGTTCATTACACTTCATATCGCGATATAAGTATTTTCGCTTGAACTCATAAAAATAGAGAGTCATTTTAGATAACCACTTTCCAAACAATCAAATGTTAAGTCTATGTTAACGTGGTTGTCCCAAAGAGGTGGTTTTTTTATAATTTCCCGATACTGCAAGCTTCGGTCTTACCGAAAAAAAGGAACATATTTTCAAGTTTTGTATAAATACTTTTTAGTAAGAAATCTTATGAAAGTATAATTAATTAAACATGATCTGGTCATAAGGCTGCAAATTGCTCTGGTTATCCGACATCTATGTAGCATTACGTTCCGCACTGCAGCCAATGCTTTCATTGCGGTCGTTTACCTTGTTACATTCTACTTTCTATGAGGTGAACATCTTAGATGCATCGTCCGTCCACAATGAATAAAATATATTGCCGTTAGTCATCGTTAGTTTATAACAAAACTAAGTAGGTGGTCTCGGCTAGTACGCAATGCCACGTTGTTGACCCTTCGAAATTTTCATCACAAGTTCTAAGATCTTTCGTTAAAGAAAGAAAAAAAGAAAGGATTTACTTTCTAATATAATTTACGCCTGAAAGGGATACAACTATCGGTCGCTAAGACATCAAAGTATGAAAAGCTACAAGAAGAAATAATATTATTGGTCGTTATTATATTGTTTCAGGACTGATCGTCGCAGCCATTTAGATCTCACTTTTTTCAGCATTCAAGTCAACAACACAAGCAAATATCATAATATTGAATTTGGCTTTATTTCATATTTATGTTTTTGATGGGATACTCGATAGATTTCTTCAAAGAGCGCGATGTTGGTGTCTTTGTGCACTTGAAAGTCGAATTATGGGCACAAATAATGCAATGCCTTAGTGCGGAAGTCTTTTAAAAATAGTATTTTGGCCTATATTATTCGTACTTTTATATAAATAATTATCACGTATCACGAAAAACGGTCAAAAAGATTATACAAATTTGGTCATAGTTTTACTGAAAACCAATATTGTCTGAATCCTGGTTTCTTTATCGACTGCGGCTGCTGAGCACACCACGGTGTGAACATTGTCCTTCCTTAGCCTACAAGTGCAAACAACAGTATTTTGATAAGCAATTTATTGCTCCTAGATGTTAATAAGTTAGATGGTAAATAATGTCAAAAAACTAATTTATATCGCTTTGAACTCACGTGTTTTTAGTGTTACTGACAAATATTATGAAGATGAACTATGCCTTATAAACTACTAGCTCTTACTGTGGTTCCGCCCGCTACAAATCGAGAATGATCCCACATAATCCTTAAATCGGGATAAAAATATATCCTATGTGTTAATCCTGGTCATAAACAATCTGTGTACCTACCAAGTTTCTTAAAAATTGGCTCAGTGGTTTTTGCGTGAAACAGGAACCATACATTTAATAAAATCTTCCGCGTGGACTTACTTTTAAATAAAAAAAAAGGTTTTTCCTTCAAACTTAGAGCCTAACTAGTACAATATTATTAATACATAGAGTCTCTATAATGTAATTTCATGTCAATGGAGAGCTGCAAAAAAAAGTTATCCGCCATTTTATGGGAACTGCCATCTTGGAGTCCTTAGCATTTCACGCTGGCAAAAAAATATTGTCTATTTTGTACAATATTATGTTGTCAAAACGGAACTATGAGACATGCTCCAGGTTTGATTCCCACTCTTTTAAATGGGTCTCTCTTGTATTACCTACACTACAAATATGTGTAACTTCCAGGAGCCGGAAAAGTATTGAAATTAAAAGATTTTTGCAATGAAAGACCTGATGAATGAAAGCAGTTTTGATTTATTTTTTCTGGCTGTAGATTTATGATTATGTCATTCAAAGTCAGCCATCGGAATAACTAGTTTTATAGCCGTTAAAAGGCAGATTACCTATTAAACGTTCCGTACTATCATTGGCCATAGAAACCACAATCGATAGAACCTTCTCAGAGTTACTGCGCAATTTCAGTAGTCCGTAATGTTTTTTCTCCTTTAACTCACCGGCCGGCATTAAATGTTACGAAATACGTGCATATACGTACAATGGAGAATAATCAAGGCGCTCAAGTATATCATTCAGTGCCTTCCGAAACTCGCGGCAGAATGCACGCGTGAGACCGTCTGTGATATATTTTAAAAAAAGTGGTTTATCTATTGTGGATATAGAGCTGTCAACATTTCTACACTTCGCGCGCAAAGTGTACGTTGATTTTTTATTTGTTTGCTTTTATTGTTTCAATTTAAAAAGTTGTAAAATGACCGTTTTAGTAGATAACAATAGAATTTCTTTTTCATTATCGTATAAAATTCCTAAACGATAAATACTATATGAATATCGTTGATAAAAATTGAGAAGTTAATCAAACCAACTATTTAATTGATATTTAATGACTGCTCACATAAATACACAATACTTAGTTAACATGAATGTATTAATTACGCATTCTGACACTTTTGACTGTAGTCATCCACACGTACCGATATTTAGTATGTTTTTCTTACATTTGATTTATCTTTGGTAAAAATATTTCCATGTCATGCAATTACAATTATTGTAATTACCATTTATATAAAAATCTTTACAAAATTCTGTAGTGTTTCTTATTCGTCTTGATAGAGTCGGTTGTCGCAGTTGTTTGCTAAAGCGTTCCTGTTCCTATCTGGCTTTAGAAAATAGGAAAGCAAAACACACCGGTTTAGCCGGCAGGAGTCCGGTAAACTCCCTCGTCTTATGCCCTAAATGGAAGAAGCACATGTAGCATCCCACCGACTAAAAAAATATTGGAAATTCACACTCAATCTCCTGCTCAACCTCTGACATATTCTAACTACCAGTATATGAAATGAATACCTAATATCTACATCACCTTAGTTCGCTAAGTAAATTTATACAAACGTAACGAAAAAGTAACTTAAAATCAAATGTATAAAACTATAAATAGTTTATTCAAATTATATTGTTTTAAAAACAAAATCGACATTCAATAAAAAGCTTATGTGCCGAATTTGATGATAGATATACAAACGGGACAAAAGAACGGCTATTTACCGTTGAATAAAAAAAAAAAAACAAGAAAATCGGTTCGAAAGACTGTGGTAAAAAAAAAAACAAATTACTGACAAATTAAGTACTCCTTCTTTTTGAACTCTCGAAAAATAGACAACTTTCCTATTTTAGGACTAATGGGCATATCAGTAGAATGTTATTGGACCCAATAAACCGCAAGTCAATCATAAAATCTGTTTGGAAATAAACATGTAAAAAACAGCTAAGTATACGTAATGAGCGTCATTGTTAAAACGCTGATACAAAGGTGTAAGCATTACGGGGACGTGATTTATGTGGGAAATGTGTGAACGTATTTACTTGCGTAAGTAATTTGAACCACACATTATATGGTAGGTATGCTAAAATGCATTGCATACTTATAGTATCAAATTATTCAGCCTTTTCGAAGTTTGTTTTCATAGATCATGACAATTTTGTAATCGTTCATGACGACGTGAAAGAGTAAAAATAAATACACAATTATTATAGTCGTTTTTTTTTTAAAATGGTGAAAGTCCACTACTTGGCTTGTTAATCGTGTCACCACACTGTAGGTACCTATTATTATTTTATTTTTCTAATATCTATCACTCTTAGTATTTACCTAGTTTATTCTATGTTCTAATAATATGTTTACGTAGTATATATATATTTATCTAAATGTACGCCATTAACTACCCTGTTTCAAATTCTTCCATAATCCGATTCCATCCAAAGGTTGTCTGGAAGAGATTGCTTTTTACCGATAAGACCGCCTTTTGTACTCATCATATTATTTGTATTGACCTAAATTGTTTCTCCTTATGGTGTACAATAAAGAGTATTCTATCTATCTATCTATTATACGGTTAGCAAGTTTACAAGCTTAAATACTGAATGCATACTGAAATAATAGTGTAGGTTCCGTCGATACAAAATATCTGACACATACCAGTTATGTGAACTTTTACATCATAGATAATTAGGGGGTTATCTACGTTTTAGATAAAACCTAAAATGTTTAGAAATTATTGTACTATGAAGTAACTATTCAGAAATTATATTAAAATATTTTTTGTCCGGACAAATATAGAATCCCTACAATTTCACACTTTCACATAATTGACCAAAATCAAAAGCGATCCCTAAGGACTCCGGTTGGGTCCGAAACTAGTCGGGCTTCCCCGATAAATACGCGTGAGTAAACCGTTACATCATTTAATAATGAATCATTCTCACGACAGTAACTATAAAAATTTCCAATTTCACGGATAACCCTATAGTAAAGGCCACCACGTTATACCCAATGCACGTAGTCATTTACTTCCATAAATGTCATCAATTTTGGCTCAGTACTTTTTATTTGAAGTCGATTGTGTTTTTGTTGTTGAAACAATATTAGTTTTACAAATTTTCGGCATAAAAAAACCTAAATAGAATTATTCTATACACATGTTTGATCTTTTGTAAGTATTTTCATATTATTATGAATTGAAATCATCGGAGTTTAAAATAGCTAGATTGAGTTATCACGTGCCTGTATTTATTTGTTTTGAGTAAACTCGACACCATTGCCGGTTCACCTTGACAGATGGCAAGTGCAGTAAGGTCGCTATTTAAGGGTTTCATTCGAAATAAAACTTATTAAAAGATGTGACTTGGACCGTTGTATTGGCAAAGATTATCATCATCATCATCTGCCCAGCCTTTTCCCCATCTATTTAGGGTCGGCTGCCAGGTTTACGGGATTTAAGTCAACGTAGTCTTAATGCAAATTTAATTCTGAGTTTATCTTTAAAAAGAGAATTGTCAACAGAAGACAATATACAGATTATTTACTTAAATACTCCTTGGTTTAAAAATAATTTAGTTTGCTGAAAAACGGTGCCAGTGCAAAGATGTACTAAAATAGTTCTAGGACCGTTTTTAGCCCTCGTTTTGCAAGAAGTCGAGTAAGGTTTGTCCTGGGCAATGACCGGTGTTATGGGGAATGTAACATGTTGGGTATACACACGAACACAATCGAGAAACTGGCGATGAAGATCAATAGACTTTTCTTGACAATTTCGATATTCGGTCGCCGCCATTATAATCAACGATTGATTGATGTGGAAACCTTACAAAGAGATTTTTAGGTTTGTCTTTACATAAACTCTAGTGTCTTCGTTCATCCCAAATACTTAGATGAGGGCCTAAGTTAATTTTTGGACGAATATTTACTGACATGCTGACACTTAGTCGCATGAAGTAAATCTATTTATAGATTTCTTAATGGAAATGTTGAAAGTCAAGCACTTTAACCCGGTAAACACTTATTTCTCGTATAATAGGTACTTACTTAGTGTTACGAATTCGAATGTTAATTTGCAGTTGGACCTTTGAGCATCTAATGAACATATAGTAAAAGACTTTTACACTAAAGCCGCAGCCCACTGACGTTTAACGAACGTCGCCTCTGCGCAAACGCTCCTTAAACGCCACTGAGTTAACGGCCTTATATTAGTAAAGTGTGTTCTTTCTACACATGCAAAAGCATAAAACGATTTTGAAAATATTTGTTTTATTCATAAAATGATTCAACGCAAAATATTTTTTGATTACCTGAATGCTACCTAGTTTTACCTAGTTTATTCTATGTTCTAATAATATGTTTACGTAGTATATATATATTTATCTAAATGTACGCCATTAACTACCCCGTTTCAAATTCTTCCATAATTCGATTCCATCCAAAGGTTGTCTGGAAGAGATTGCTTTTTAGCGATAAGACCGCCTTTTGTACTCATCATATTATTTGTATTGACCTAAATTGTTTTTCCTTATGGTGTACAATAAAGAGTATTCTATCTATCTACTTTTGCCTTTTTTGAAATCCAGTTTTATCTCAATCCAGCCATGACATGCTTTCGAGCATGATAAAGTTAAAAAATTGTATAAGTCAAGTCAAGTGTCATTTTGGATTGCATGAAAGAAGTAAATTAAATACCAGTTTTAAATTTTGCAGTAATGCTTTCTTGTTTATCTCTTCTGTAAAACATCTACAAAATTTTGTGTTCTGTTAAGAAATTACATTTATTCACCTAATCATTCTTTATTTGGTAATTCTAAAAACCGGTAAAGTGTAGCCAGGAGATTGAGGGTTCCATACAAACAGTGTGGCAACACAAATACATCTTATGTAAAAATGACAACTGCCTAGGTATCATGGTTCATGAGATTTAGCCTGATGACGATCGGACAGACAGTGGCACAGACGGGCTTCGTTTGTACCGGTTGTTTACGGAACCCTAACAACCGTTTCCACCAGTTATTTAAGCTACTGTAGTTACTAACCTCTATGCATGAGTGCATGACAGTACGAATTTACGCAATACAGCAATAGGTTGGTGGTTCGACGACCGAGTTAAGTAATTGTGATCATTTGGAAAGTTCCCGCCTTCAGCCGACTGCCTTGTGTAACTACACGATTAACTCAAGTAACGGTAATGAGATACGGCTATTTTAATGCATATGAAAATAATCATAAGCATGAAAAAGTCTGCTCGAAATTTATTTTAGAAGCTTTAAGTTATTTTAAAACGATGATGCCTTCCAAGAAAGAGGATATAATATTTTGTGTGATATACCATATGCATGGTATGTATGAGAAGTATGTAAGAATAAATGAGTCATAAATCCTACGATTTTTACACACGCGTAATTTTATTATACAATGGATCAAGTCATAGACTTTTTACTTCACTGCCTCAGCACTAGTGTTATTTTTGCAGTGCAAGCGAAACACTGCTACGTAGAGTATAACCCGTCTCACTTCCAATGACCCTTGTTTACGAGTTCAAGGGAGAAACAGGCAGAGATATTGTTTTCTGCCATAAGAACAACAATAAACTATAACTTATTTTTAATAACGTTTAATAATTGAGTTGCGCACATTATCTAGATGGCATTGCCAATTAACTTGGACGTATCATAGAAATCTTGTTTTATGAACAACAGTCGACATGCAATTTTAAAATTATAAACGAGTGAGTAGTATAATTAAGTGTACTCTGATAGATCTCGAGGACCTACCGAAGTCTGTAAGTAGAAATAAGAGCCCCAATTTCTGTATGCGAGGTAAAACAGATGCAACTTTAAATTCAAATGAGGACTTGTCCCGAAACAGTAAAGAGTCTCTCATTTTCCTGCCAACAGGGATAATTAAGTACTATACGTAACTGGAACTTCAGGAACCCTTACACCTCAACCAGGTACTGAGTATTATTGCAGTTCTGAAAACTCACTACGCGACGGACAAGGATGTAGCTCTTAAAAGACAGAAAAAATATTAATGGCCCCCAGAAACAAACACCTCCAAAAACAAACGTTGTTTAATAAAGCAGACATTGGTTTTAGATTTTGAATAGTTCTTTTTTTCTTTACAGGTGAAACCAAGATCCGAAAATGGGGAACATTTGGAGAGCTCTATATATTTATACGAGGTTAGCCTTTGACCTGGCTGTAGACTTCTTCTTCTCGCTGTACTGGGACAGAAGGAAGAAACCCATCCCGGACCTGGACAAGAAACATGCGATTCTGACAGAGAGTGCTGTGACCCTCGCCAAGAAGATAAGGCAGAAAGAACTCAAGTCAGAAGATCTAGTTAGAGCTGTGATTGAAAGAATTAAGGAGGTGAGTTTAAGGAGGTTTTTTTATGATGACTTGTTTTTTTTAGCCTCCCGCATGCTTTGAAGTTGTCCGGTGTTATATATTTTTTTCTTCGTTTTTAGTGTTAACATATTTCTAAATAATTTCTTCCCATCTTCCAAGACTGTCAATTGTTTTTTGAGTGTCGATTCGATGATGGTTTCATATTTTATCTGGTTAACAGTAGTTGCAATGAACATGACGGGCATATGGCGACGTCCTAGAAAAATTACCATTCCAATCAATGAAGGACGGCTATTTGACAATTGTTTGTTTAAAAACACAACATGTATCATTTACCGTTTTAGGTGGCATTGAGTAGGTAATGTCAGAAAAACAAAATACGTCAATCACACTTGACAAAAACAGCATCGATTTGGAATCAACGCAAAAAGTATCATGCTAGGCGGAGCTAAAATATTTACTTTTTGTCAGTGTCCATTTTAACACGTCTGGGTGATATTTCAATGAGTTATAAATATGTATCAGTTTAAGTATTCATCCATTAAATTTAATGATTAACTGATATGCTTCAATGCAATCATATTATTCACAGTACAAGTATGTATGTATTATACTAGTTCTATAACCGTATATTTCGTGTAGACAGTTAGACACTCAACTTTAATATTTCTATGGGTGGCCATTAGATTTTTTTCATAAAAAGTTTCACCAACAACAACATATTATATATTTGTAGGTAATATAGAAAAAATTTAAACAATTACTTATGGGTAAACTCCAGAAGTACATTAGATAGTTTCATACATTTTTTTTTTGATAAAAAAAGAACTGTTTTGGACTCTACAAGGAGTCTAATTGTCTAATGATCACGATCCTTCTATATTGATTATTTTGATTGATATACACGGTGATTTTTAGTCGTCTTACAAAAGCAGCCCAGTTCATGTAACCAATGATTAGAACACGTTCATGATAAAAATAGGTATTTATGAGATTTGAATAAATTTAAAAAGCAATTGTTATATCAATCGGTAATTTCCAGGTTAACCCAATGATAAATGCTGTAGCTGCTGATAGGTACGAAGCTGCGATCTATGAAGCTAAAGAGGTGGACGCACTCATTGCCAGCGGGATCTCAGAGGAGGAGGCTAGCAAGAAACCATTCTTAGGTGAGTATCTCTGTGGAGCACAATAGGGATGATGCCTGCTGGTGCAGCGGGATTGTCCGAAAGGCTTACAGTGGCCCCGGTACACGTAAGGCAAAGTAAGGAACATGGGTAGGTTTTAGTCAGTAGAAGTCTGACACTCCGATCCGCTCAACCCAAAGTGGAAGAACTCTTTTGATGATTTCCCATCCGAAAAAGAGGCCAAGGAACAAATTGGCCATTACAGCATTTTACAGTTCAGGACACAGTATTTAGAATGTGGCATTAAATACCTTATTTTAACACCTTGTCATTTAACTATATTTTTCCAAAAGGAACCAAAAACGAATTTCCTAATTTTCCCAGGTGTCCCATTCACGTCGAAGGAGAGTCAAGCGGTGAAAGGTCTGCCCTTCACCCTGGGGCTGTGGTGGCGCCGCAAGGAGGTCGCTACTGAAGACAGCGAAGCCATCGTCAGGCTGAAGGCGGCCGGAGCCATCGTCGTAGCTGCAACCAACTTGCCGGAGCTGCTGGTTTGGTGAGAAAGTGCTGCATCATATAATCTGTCAGTCAGTCTGATTGTGAATTATTTAGCAAAGGTTTTTTTGTTCCGTCCCTTCTAAGAATGAGCTTATGAGACAGGTCGTGAGTTTGACCAAAAGCTGTCGCCCCATACATTTTATTCTCGAATTCCACTTGAAATCAATCAACAGCGTACAGTGTAGGTTCATGTAATAACTGAATGTCTGCCTTAGATACTATACATATCTGCCGACTTCATAGGCTAATTTTCACTGAGATATCAGAAATTCAGGCAAAATGTTTAACAACCTGCAAATTCTACACCATAAAACGTAAGTTACCAAAATTAGACACGGATATTGTACAAGTACCTAATTAATAGATACTAACGATTATTTATTTAAATAATCTTAATGACTTAAATATTAAGTAAAGAGTCCGGTTGAAGATATATCCTAATGAGGTCCAAACTCCAAAGTATGATCATTAATTTATCAGTTTCTGTACACCAAATATTGATAGAAAGTCTTAATATTGTTGACTCATGACAATTATTAATTCCCTTCGTTGATAAGTACTTGTAACGGAAATGTTTGTCAATACTGATTGCCATTGATGTGGCATTTTAAAAATAATATTTATCGATACAAGCTTTGGGCTTGGATCTCGCAATTCGTATTATGGAATAAAATGTTGTTTTGACGTTGTGCAAGCTGAAGTGGTAAGGATAAATTGGCTTCGATCGCAAAAATCTGCTGAAGACAGTTTAAAGTTACAGAATTCATTAAAGCCCTTTCCAGTTTTATACTTTTCAGACTTGGTTTTGAAAGCACTCCACTAACGACAAGCACATTGGTTGGCAAAAAACTCTAACTAACATGACCAATTCTAAAACGAAGAGTTCCATACAAATATGCGCCTGAAGAAAATTAAATTACCAATCGTTGCACATAATCTGTGTAAATTCTAATTATTTAGCTATTATGATTCTGGAAAAACAATCTGGTGATGGATAAACATGCAGACATGCTTTGTAATAGGGTTCCATTATACCCTTTGCCTGGGAAAAACGTCCTTGTTGAGCATTTCCTGTGACACTGCAGGCAGGAGACCCGCAACCCGGTGTACGGCATGTCCCGCAACCCGCACCACACGGGGCGCTCGCCGGGCGGCTCCAGCGGCGCCGAGGCCGCGCTCTCCGCCACCTGCGCCTCCGTCGTCAGCCTCTGTCAGTATCTCATCACCTGCTAGAATTAACTAGAATGTAAAATCATTTGCTGGATTGGAAAAAAATAATCGCAGTCTGGGCTTAAAGCCCTATTGACTATTGGCTAAACGCATCGCCATCAAAAACCAAGACAGCAGGACTAGCATGTCCAAAAGAGGATAAAGAAAAGCAATTCAATCTTTAAATATTTTAGTAACTTATTTGTTCGATCTTATTTGACTGCTTACAGCCTGCGTTATAAAAATTTAATTAATTTAACAACACGGCTCTACCCCGTACAATAGTATTAAGTTCAATTAAACAAAGATGTTTTCGTCAGAAGTGATATTTTTCATAAAACTGTCATGTACAATTCCTAGGTTCGGACCTCGGCGGTTCCACCCGTATGCCAGCGTTCTACTGCGGCTTGTTTGGACATCACGTCACTCCCGGCAACACTAACTCAAGAGGTATGGAAAAGGCATTTCCAGTATAAAGATAATTGTAGCAAAAAGTACAGAAAACGGATGAGAATACAAAAAAAGTAGGCGATCAGCTCATTGGAGCAATAAATTTAATAAAACAGCTAGCAACAGTCTGACAATTCTCTTGATTAATCCCCGTAAATTCGATTTGGAACTAAGTAAAGCCTTCACAATAATAACTAAAATTATAACTACGAATCAAGTTTCCTTTTGATACGACTACCTCAGAACAAAGGTCATGTTTTGCGAGCGTATTTAATATATGTATTTACCATAATTTCCACTTTCGACGCGACCTTAATCCCAAACAATTAAGCGGTCGTTGAAGTCGCCAGATTTCTGACATGGAAAAAAAATGGAATGCCTAACCAAATTCTCGAATCTAAAATCTCCACTTCATCTTCCCAGGAGTGTGCTTCCGCAAAGCTGACGTAGAGGACACGATGCTGTCGCTGGGCTTCATCTCCAAGCACGTGGAGGACCTGGCGCCGCTCTCCAAGGTCATCGCCGGTGACAAAGCTGACAAGCTGAAGCTGGACAAAGTTGTCGATATTAAGGTGAGGACACCATATAATACAGAAGTTTCGTACAATTGTTTAGTTCTATTAGATATAGCGACTTCTAATATTTAATGTTTGGCACGGCATCTACAAACTTACATTCTTCTTGTATACCATATTATAAACCAGTCTTTCCCAAAGTGGGCGATAACGCCCCCTTGTGGGCGCTGCAGGTCTCATGGGGGGCGGTAAGAGACGCAGAAAGAAAATGGGGACGTTGTGATTGTATGTTACCTACAGACTGCGCTGAGGTTTCAAGTTGCGGGTTATAATAAAAGTTTCGTTTAGAATTCTCCGTTAATATACATATTATATAGGTCACAATTATTAATTAATTTAACTTCAAGTTATAGTGGTTTTTAAACAGGTGAAAAAATAGGGGCGCTAAAAAAATATTTATTCTCAAAGTGGGCAGTAGACAAAATAAGTTTGGGAACCACTGTTATAAACGGAAGATAATGTGCTGCTAGAGTTTGTTGCGCTGTTCCATCTCTCAAAGCAAAAGCACTTGGGAAGCGTAACTGTGTGCTGTCCAATGTAAATTGTCCCACGAAAAGTGACGACCTCCGTGGTCGCGTGGCGTACGCACCGGTTTCAAGGTATCACTAGCTCAGGTCCCAGGATTGATCCCCAGTCGGTTCAATGTAAAATTCACATTTCCATATTGTCTCGGGTCTGGGTGTCTGTGAAGGTTCAACCTTCGTTGTATCTGAATTCCATAACACAAGTGCTTTAGCAACTTACTTTGGGTTCGGAACAATGTATGTTATGTAGTCCGCATTTATTTTATTTTTATCCTTCAAAAAGTGCTACTTTGAATCTGGCTGGAGACTTGCAAAGTCGTTCAAATAAGTCCGCTGAAGCAGACATAGCTAGAGGTCAAGCGAACTGCGGAGATCTGAAACGACTTCAGGATTAATTCGATCATTCCATTAATTAACAACATACACATAAATAAACTTTCTGCGTTTCTTGCTTCAGAAAGATTTTTTTGATATTACAGGACATCAAGTTTTACTATATGGAGACGAGCAAAGATCTGATGGTGAGCACAATCAGGGCTGACCTGAGAGGCGCTATGAAGAGGTGAGAACGAAACAGAACATGAAACCTGCGCTTTTAGGATAGTTTTACAACTTCCATTAGTAATTTGTAAATAGTAACTAGTTCAATATCTTACGGAGAATAATATAAACATGTCCTCGTAACGGCACGATATTTTTGCAAACATAACTTTCTGGCATAACTACCGGACGGAGTGAAAAAATTTAAGGGAGGCCTTTGCCCTGCATTTGGACAGTCAAGAAAAAAAACTTTTCCAACACCTGTCTGACAAATGTTAAAAATACGACCCTACCCAAGTTTCTCAAAAAGAAAAGCGAAGGATCACATTTATAAGTAACTTTTACCCCATTTTTTCTCCAGAGTAATAACCAGGATTAGCCAAGAGACCACCTCATCAGACAAGGCCCCCGAGCCGTACTACCACCGCGGCTTCGACCACATGTACAACCTGTGGAAGTACTGGATGACCAAGGAGGCTGACTACAAGAGCATCTTAAACACTAACGGGACTAACGATGCTAATGGACTCATTGAGTTGGCTAAAAAGGTAGGTGTTAAACCTGTATTTTTGCTTATGCTTTCATTAACTTTGCTTGTATGTATGTAGGTTTGTAACCGACTCCTTAAGACTTAGTTCTTGTCATAGTATCCTATAAGCTAGTGACATTGGAAAGGCCCTAAAAAGCATTTTGGAGTGCTAAAAAGTCGTCGTTAAAAACCAAACTCCAACCTCTCTCTCTTCCCAGCTATGCATATGTATTATGTCCCACATGGTGGTGGGGTCAGCTTTCCTAATTTTTCTTCTCCACTTACCTGACCAGAAAATTTAACTTTAACTTTATGTCATCCAGTTAGAATTTGAAGCATTGAGAACCTCTTCTTTCTTTAAGTTGGTTGATAAACATTTGCATTTATTTATTGAATGAATAATTATATTAAATTTTGTTTCCCAGGTGGTGGGTCTGAGCCACAACTGTCTGTTCACCATCGTGCGGTTGATCGAGGACCAGTACCTGCCGAAGATCGACTCCGAATGGGCGGAGAAGATCTCCAAGGAATTGAAAGATGACTTATTTGTAAGTAGATACCTGCCTTTGTTATATATCGACTTACTTACGTCACTTAAGTAGAAGAGGTGGCAATTTTAATCAGCCAATCGAATCGCCCAAATGAATGGAACTCACAATTTACGTTACAAACCAGTTACGAGACAGATTTTTAATTTCAGTACATTTTGAGCGATTTATTCACTTATAGCGCTCAGAGAAATGATATAATCGTCTAGTGGTAAGAGACCCTGATTGCTATACCGGATGTTGTGGGTTTGATTGTGTGACGAGGTCTTTTTTTTTTGATGATTGATAAGATCTCTTTTTCCGTGTCTGGGCGTAATTTATCTCAAAAATATAAATATGTTTATCAATAGTCTAGTAATAATCAATAGTCGATAATTACATCGTCTTGTAATTATCCCAGAATCTATCAAGACTGACGACTAGTCTTTATGCATTCATTCAGACTACAAGGCACAAAAATACTAACCACTTTATCTTCTTTATGCTATTTTCAGAGTAAGCTGGGTGACAACGGTGTCCTGCTGATGCCGAGCGGTCCGCAGCCGGCGCCCTACCACTACTCCTGCTTCCTGAGGCCCTACAACTTCGCCTACTGGGGCATCGTCAACGCCCTCAAGTGTCCCGCTACACAGGTAATGCCTTATTCTTTTTCTGACATACATATAAAACCTTCATTTGGAAACTTGAGTTATTATTAAAAAAAAAACATAGTTGGCTAGTTTTTTTAGGGTTGAGCCGTGGAGACTTTTAAATGCCAACACTTTCCTTATAAAGAAAAAAACATGAGGTTTCGAGTTAATAAGTGACCTGATAGTTTCTTAATTGGCTTCAATTGAAACAGCCTTTTCGGTTTAAAACTTTCGTCAGAAATAGTGGTTAATATGAAACTAAGTATTTCCATAATATAAGGAAGAAAAAAAACTATCATTTTTTCAATCGAATAAATTCGATAAAAATTAGTAGACTAGGACGGCCACCTTCAGTCGAGTTTTTACAACATGGATCCAACACTACTTTGTGGACTGTCCAAAGCACCTTCTAACACTTGTTCCTATTCCCAGGTTCCCCTTGGCGTGAACTCCCAAGGCCTACCCTTGGGTATCCAAGTGGTAGCCGCTCCATACAACGACGCGCTCTGCCTCACTGTCGCCAAGTACTTGGAGAAGGAGTTCGGAGGAGCCGTCAGGGCTTGCAAAATCAAATAGATTGTAGACTAAGTCGCATCGGTCACCCGTGACCGAACTCAATAGTTTCCTATTATATTATGTTACTATGTCTAATTAAACATGTGAAGGATTAATAAATCTTATTTTATATTTTTTATAAGATGTGTGTGTTTTCTTTTTGTTATCCAGGGTAGAAAGTATTCTGAACCCAATTTTTGAATTTAAATATAATAAATATCTAGCAATTTCAAGTCTCTTTAAAGAGTACCTAAGTATTAAAAAAATGAATTTAGTATCTATGTTAAGAATATTTATATGAACAACATACTAAGCTTGACTTAATTGCAATATAACTTAACTTAACCCATTTGAAATATAGACATAATATAATATATGCACCAAGTTTGTGTGATCAAAACCTAACATACACAGTTGTACACATATGTATTGTATACCTACTAACTGTATACGTTAGATTAAAACTCTAGATAACAGCACAGTTGAACAATTAATCCATAAATAGCATTGATACTTTGCTTTGTATAGTAGTCAGACGTAGCATTACTTGCAAAACCTAACGCATTGATAACAGCTTTATATCAGTAATTAAATTGTGATATCAATGTTGAGATTAATCGTAAATCAAATTTATCGCGCTATCAGGGTTTTCAAATGGTGCGTTCTTATAAAGTTTTTTGCAAGTTTTTTGGGTTAGGTATATTTAACGCTACTTGATAAAAGGACAATAAAAATGTATTCTATTGCACTGTACTTCATACCAAGTAGAACATAATGAATAACATTGTATAATAATAAAATAAAATGTAATGATTGGAATACAAAATTTAATATATTTGAAGTTTACTGAACGCATTATTATATGACCTTGCTTTGACATTGGTTTGACACTCATGACAATAGTTTTGTAATAACTTTGCGCGATCTTCGTGACCTTACAAACTCCGATAATAAATGTTATTTTATTAGAACAGAGCGCCCAGATAGCTCGTTTCGTTAGCTAGAACATTCTTTAATTTATAAAAAAATGCCTGGTGTCGTTACGGTTAACACTAACCCCTACGAGGGTCAAAAGCCGGGTACAAGTGGTTTACGTAAAAAAGTTAAAGTTTTTGTTCAAGAAAACTATACGGAGAATTTTATACAAGCTATTTTAGATTCAAATAAGGACTCCTTGGCTGGGAGCACGTTAGTTGTTGGCGGGGACGGCCGGTATCTAGTGAAGGAGACTGTCGACAAAATTATTAAGATCTCGGCTGCCAATGGGGTAAGTGACTGAATTTATTTTTAAATTTAATTACTACCTACCTAGTTTATAACCCTTCAGTTGTAGGCTATGATTTTTCATCCCCTGCAGCTCTGCAATTTTATTAAATAATTGAAAATTATTTAAATAACATAAGCACATTGCAGTAGCAACTGTAGCAAGGGCATTGCGATAATATAATGTTTAAACGCAACATAAATAGCCGTATACCTAAATCAGACCATAAAATTGTTTATTAAAATGAATATTGGCTCTCCCGATCTTGGAAATGTTTTATGAAAGTTAGGTGATAATTTATTTCAACAAGTTTTATCTTTGCACTGATATTTAACTCGCATATTGTAATCAAATCATAATAATTATAATTCCAAATTGCATTAACCATAGAAATATCATAAATTGTACAAGTTCTTTTACATTTTTCTCAACAATTTATGTTTTAACATATACTGACACTCTGCCAATGTAATTGATAGCCTGTTGTAATTTTTTTGCCTTAAAATAATGTGTGAACAATTGTTTTTGCCCTAATATCCCCCTAAACAGATTATAACTCAAAGGCATACATAATGATATTATTAGGAGTGTTTTTTTTAATTATTAGTCTGCCAAAGCCACATTTTCGTGTTGTGGATTCAACTTGAATGTTGCAACCACAGACACATGATTACTACTGTATATATAATGAGAGTATTATATTGCAATCATATTGTTGATTAAAGCCAAAAAAAATATGTCAATTCTGTTTATCGCAAAGTAATTATTTATTAATGTTTAGTGTATATTTTTATTAGGTGGGAAAACTGCTAGTTGGTCAAAATGGTATCCTGTCAACTCCTGCCGTGTCATGCCTCATCAGGAAATACAAGGCTCTGGGTAACAATAAATTAAACTTAGATTACTATAATTAAAGTCTGACCCAATCTTGGGGGGTATTGGGGAATAGCCCCCAAGCTTCGGTCAGACACAGCAAATGCATTGTGTATTTGCAGAATAATAGTCCAAGTGATCATAATGGCCTGCCTATCGCACATAGCGAGTTACAAACGAGAATTTTGTCATTCAGTTCTCAAATTCAAAATGCTGTATGCTTGTTTCTGTTCTATTTTGTAGTCCAGCAACACATAAAGCTGTCATAACTAGCATTAAGTTGAAGTTCTTACTAACTTGGGTGTTTTCAATTGGCGCTAATGATTGTAGAAATATCACTTGGCTGTAACGGCGGCACTTATGAAAGAGAGACGTTGGTTTAATTTAAAGTCGTAGTCCTGGTCAGTGACCCCAGTAGCTAATTGGTAAAGCGATTGGCTCGTTAAGCGAGAAGCCGCAGGTTCGAGTCTTGTCTGAGGTGTTTTCATTGCATGCGTTATATAGCAACTCTTTACCATTTATGCTATATCTTCTTTTTTTACGCCCAATATTCTCATTTGCCCCAGGTGGCATCGTCCTCACCGCCTCCCACAACCCTGGCGGTATCGACAATGACTTCGGCATCAAGTTCAACTGCGCCAACGGTGGCCCCGCGCCAGACGCCAACACCAACCAGATATACGCGATCACGACGACCATCAACCAGTACAAAATAGTACCGGATATTGTGTGCGATATTACTAAACTTGGAGTCAGTAATTATGAGGTAAGAGAAAGCTGCAGTTTAATAAATAAGAAAAATTAATTTTAAATAAAGTTTGGTAGTTAAGAATACCATAGCCAAATGTTGCTAGTTGGAGAATCATCAGCATATTGTAACATAGTGGAGTTGAGTCTTCTTTAATCAGTGCTAATAATACATGTTAAGTAGTTGCAATTAAATTTGTCTAAAAATATATTTCTTTTAAGAACTAGTACTTTGATATCCGAATTGCTCTGTACCTGTTTTTCACAACATTGGGACTACCTTAACGCCACTTTTTTTCACTTTTCTTCCAGTAACATATATTTCTTTTTCAAATTTACTCTCGATGAACCTGAGTATCAAAAACACGAATACACCACTTTCTTAAAATTCTGGCATTTCTCATTTAAAGATGTAACATTTTCTCTCCCAAATACTTAAAACTACCTTGTAGAGATTTTTATAAGCCAGTCAATATTAAATTCAATATTTCTTTTGAATAGGTTGGTGGCAACAAATTCACAGTAGAAGTCATAGACTCAGTGAACGACTATGTGGCTTACATGAAGGAGATCTTCGATTTCGCGCAGATCAAAACTCTCATCCAGGGATCCGGACAGAGGAAACCCTTCAACGTCCTCATTGACTCTATGAATGGAGGTAAGAAAGGAACGAACGAAAGGACTGCACAGATAGTAGAGTGGATGAGGTCACCATGCCAAACTCACTGTGCGTGACGTGTCGCGGTTTCAGTTCCCGCGTAGGACAAGTATTTGTGTGATCCATGAATGTTTGTTTGAGTCTGGGTGACTGTGCATGTGACTTGAATATTTGTGAAACCCTCCAAGACAAATAAATATATAGATAGATTAAAATATCTAGTGCAGGCGTAGTTTTTAAAATAAATAAGAAAAAAAGAATGTGGTAATGACATACAACATGCAGTTGAAAGTCGTGGTCTCTGAAAGGGTTATCCACAATGATAACGATTCATCTTAGTCCTCTTTTTACTTTAAAAGCGACTCCCGCACTGAGGAATTTAATCCTTATGTCGCGGGAGGTTTCACAAACATCCAAGTCACAAGGATCGTGCGTTTTGCGTGATGACCAGTAGATTTGTAAAGGTACCTAAAGATAATTATTACACAATACAAAATGCTGACTAACGTCTGATGTAATATTCTAAAAAATACCACCGGAGTCCTTCAGATGCTTAGATCTTAGATTGTGGCGACGTCGACGATTATTTTCGATACAATTTTTCCATACTTTATATATTTTTCCATATGTTTAGGCCTTTTCTTCAATACTATATCATTAACAATCATTGACAAAAATCAAACAATAATCTTTAAAATATAATTAACACATTGATTACATGATAAAGTAAAACGTCTAATAAGTTCAGAAATAAGGAGGTTGTCAATTCGTCTGTATTTTGTTTTTTCTCGGCACCTTAGAACTCCGGACTGGGTGAACCAATTTTGTTGATTCTGGAGTGAAAAAGCTGTCATTTGCTCCCATAAATTACATCAAGTTTTCTCCTGAGTTACTCAAACTGATAAGCCGAGCAGTTTCTCTGCCACTAGATCAGCTTTATGGTACCTATCATAATTCGATCCCTGAAAGATTCTGATCTTAATCGAATTTCTGCATAATTAGAACTATGTCAAAATCACTTGTAAAGGTGGTGTGGCAGTTATCTATATAAGCAAGCATATCTATATATGTATAGATATGATGTACATCCGCCGTGTATCGGATTGTCTGATAGCTGTCTGTGACGTACGTGTGGTAAATGACTTGATATTTTGTGGGTGTGTTCGGCGTCATATACTAATTTTAGGCGTGATATTGCAAAATTATTTTCCTCTTACACAGGTTTTAAATATTGTCTTTGATGGAGCTAGCTAATACCCTTCCCCACCCCTAATATATCTGGAATTTGGTGTGAATGTAATCTTAATCCGACCGAAAAGTATTAAATTACTAGCCTTTGAAACCAAAAAACGTTTCATTATAGCTGAAATCTACGAGTACTCAATATTTACCCCAAAACAAGATTCCTACGTAACTGAATACTTTTATCAGTATGAATAGATTCTATGTGGTCCAGATTTATTAGAGTAATGGTGTCAGGCTGGTATTCGGTATCGGTATAACCCGACTAGTTTCGTACCCCACCGGAGTCCTAAATCATCATGCGGTGTATCATAAAATGAATAATAATAAATCCGCCTCACGAATAGCTTATACCTTATAACCCTTTACCAAAAACATTTTTGTATCCCCAGTGACGGGTCCCTACGTAAAGCGCATATTTATTGACGAGCTGGGAGCTAAAGAAGCCAACGTCCGTCGCATCATACCGCTGGAGGACTTCGGCGGCGCCCATCCGGATCCAAACCTCACGTACGCCGCTGACCTTGTGAACGCGGTGAAGGCGGGGGACTACGACTTCGGAGCTGCTTTTGATGGTGACGGTATGTACTTCCTTTTGTCTTCTACTTGCTATGGAGGGAAGTGGAATACTTTTCTTGCTCCTCCCTCTTACTATCTATATCTATACTAATATATAAAGCTGAAGAGTTTGTTTGTTTGAACGCGCTAATCTCAGGAACTACTGGTCCAAATTGAAAAATTCTTGTTGTGTTGAATAGACCATTAATCGAGGAAGACTTTAGGCTATAATCCATCACGCTGCGACTAATAGGAACAAAGATATAATGGAAAATGTGAAAAAGAACCAGGCAGGTATAAATCATAACTTATATCTTCTACCCACGGGGACGAAGTCGCGGGCAACAGCTAGTTTCTAGATAATTTCGTTGCTGGTTTCAGGGTAGTCAATTGATGCCCCTGGGATAAACAGTGTGTTTCGGTGGTTTCCGTTGGTTTCATTGTAGATTCTGGTTAATAGAAAGAGAACAGAGAGATAGTAGAGAAATAAAGTTGTTTTAAACTGTTTGTTTCGAATACAGTCAAGAATACAAGCTGTCTTAAGAAGCCATTTTCTACAACGCAATCAAAGCAATCTTCCCCTGAGTTGCCCTTTCCAACTTAATACACATACATGAAACAACCGGAACATCTAATATCTATCTCAACGACCCAACAAGACCTCTCAAATAACTATAACTTCCATGACTAAACAATCTGCAAAAAATAATAACACCAAAAAATACGGAAACTCGTTTATTATTTATATGTTTTTGTATGCCAGAAAATTATCCGTTTTCATTTATCGCGATCTTGTGAGGTCTTGCATTAATCTCTATCACCATGACAAGGCATTTATCGAGTTTCGTGTGAACTGGTTGTCAGGTACAAGGTACATCCTTGATACTAAGAATGATAATTGTATTTAGACGTTGCAATACTTATGTGTGCGTCAGACAGAATGTAAATGTATAGATATTTTATTATTGCAGTAACCGTGATTGAGTACAGTGAGTACTAGTATCATAAAATATGATTTATTACAACTGATGGGCAAGTGAAAAAAATGGCTACTTTTACGATGTATCGGTATACTCAAATGTATTTATCAGGATAGCCTGACTAGTTTCAAACCCAACCGAAGTCTTGACTCATCATGACGCGTCGTAAGGCTAGCTTTTCCCAGCCGTTGCGCTCGCGTTTATATCGGTTATCGCGGTTACAAATAGATGAATTGAATTAGCTGGCTGTGGTACAGTACCTAGATAATGTAATTACCTTCTTATTAGAAACCTTTTGTCTCGAATAAAATTAAATGGAAAGTTCGATAAGGCTGGCAGTAATGTACTTAATGCTGTTTTAATTTCAATCTGCTTATTTATCAAAATTCTTTTCTTTTTGTATAGCCGATATTTTTATCATCGCGCATCATTAAATTTTATGCATAAATGACCCTCGTATTTTCTTCTCCTGCCTTCTAACTTATGTTATGAAACTATGTTCATTATTTGAAGACATATTTATTTACTTACTTACATATTACCTAACATATTACCAATCTTCTCAGGTGACAGGAACATGATAATCGGTAGAGGCGCGTTCTTCGTGACCCCCTCCGACTCGCTGGCTGTCCTCGCGAACCACCTCCACCACATCCCCTACTTCCAGCGCACCGGCGTGAAGGGCTTCGCCCGCAGTATGCCCACCGCTGCGGCAGTGGACAGGGTCGCCGCTGCTACGGGCAATGAGATGTTTGAAGTGCCTACTGGTAAGAGTTTTATAAATCTAAGTTTTCCGTATCATGTTTTAATAATGTTGTAATATAAAGTTGTCTAAACGCTTCAATCAAAATTCGAGTTCGAGTCAAAATTCGTTGGTCTAAAAATACTTCTTTAGACTAAAATCTTAATATTTTTGAAAGTTTTGAAAGAATTAAAGCCTCTAAGCTTTTTTTGAGCCAAGTCTAAGACACATAAGTTTGATAATACTTCAGCAACTTCATGGACGCAAAATGTTTGATAAAACCCCGATTTAAATACAATAAAAGATAAAAAAACCTTTCTAAAAACCACAACACATAACACAATATAAATTAATCCTTATTTCTACCATCATAAGGTTGGAAATACTTTGGCAACTTAATGGACGCGGGCAGACTCTCACTCTGCGGTGAGGAAAGCTTCGGCACCGGGTCTGATCACATCAGAGAGAAGGACGGTCTGTGGGCGGCGCTGGCGTGGCTCTCCGTACTGGCCGCCAAGGGACAAGGCGTCGAGGACATTCTCAAGGCTCACTGGGCGCAGTTCGGCAGGAACTACTTTACCAGGTAAGGTTACCAGGTAGAATTGCGCAGAGTATGGGCAGCGATCTCGTATCTTTGGCTTACGCAGTAGAATGGGTCCAGGGTGAGAGATATATCGGCCCCGTCCCCCGTGCCCTTGACGTGGTTTGAAGTCTAGGTTGAAAGCGAGGTATTACTTTTTGCCTCAGCTAATGGTTTGTCGCTGCTCCAATTTTCCTGATTTAGTATTTTTTTTGGAATTCCATATTAATTAATTCAAATTAGTTCAGCGGTTTGGCTGTGAAAGCGTAATAACCAGACCCACACGCATTTAAAATATACATAATTGCCAATTTTGGTTTACAGATCCTATATAGATATAGATTTCTATATTTTCTATAGAATTAAGAATCAATCGCCTCTTCTTTGACTCCGACGATAACTCAAAACAAAAAACTAAGAATGCCCTACGGATATCAGACAACTCAGTTACCAAACAACTTTACTCAAACAAACCTCTTACACCGCACACAGGTACGATTACGAGGAGTGCGCCAGCGACCCCTGTAACGAGATGATGCAGGTGTTGGAGAAGACCATCACCTCTCCCGGCTTCGTGGGATCCTCCCACTCCAGCGGGGACAAGACCTACGTCGTCAAAGAAGCCGACAACTTCTCTTACATGGACCCCATCGACCAGAGTGTTGCTATGAAACAGGTGGGAATTAATTTGCGTTATCTAGAAATTAGGACGTCTTTTTGAACCATCACAGTTATTCCAAAGAGTACACTGATCTTTGGCGAGAAAATACGACGTGTATAGTGATCTCAGAATGTATTGGTCGTAATCTGGTCTTTATCTATTAAACACGTGTATTCCGATCAATAAATAGTTGTTTAATATCAGTCATCCTTGTATCTTTCCACAGCACTTAGAATGTTTATAATACTCGCGGCAAAAAGCAGCCACTTCTTCTTTAAGGATAAGATAGCTGCAAATATAATCGAGTGGTTGAGGTCACTATGAATTTAATGAGCGCGAAGTGTTGCGAGTTCACCGTGCTGTACAAGAATTTAAGTGCTCCACGAATGCTTGCCCTGAGTCTGGGTGTGTTTGAGCATTTGACTTGAATGTTTGTGAAACGAACCGAGACACTGGGATGATTAAAGTCCTTATTGCTTGAGTCGCTTTTTTAATACTATGAAACAACGTACAGTACTTCTAATAAAATTTTGACCGACACTAAAATAGGAAAAGCTTCTTAAATCTGGTATTTATTATGAGTGTTTGTATGTTGACTGTCCAAAACCAATTTTTGAAGATCTTGGTTGTTTATTAAATTTGACTTTCCAGGGTCTTCGCATCATCTTCGAGGACGGCTCCCGTATCGTGCTGCGACTGAGTGGTACCGGCAGTTCTGGGGCCACAGTCAGGTTTGTAATAAGTTCAACAGTATTTAAAAACGAATACCTACTATTAATTATTAAGTTAATATTATGAATTCAAAAGTTTGCATGTGGATGGATGGATGTTTGTTAATCATTCACGCAAAAACCATTGAACGTATTAAGACGAAACTTGGTACACAGATAGTTTATAACATGGATAGGATAGTAACCATAGTATAGTTCTCCCGATTTCATTATTTTCTTTAGTTATAGGTAAAAAATTACACCACAGACACAGAACAAATGATTGGGCTCACCACACAAACATTACTCTGAGATCGAAACTATCCTGTCACTTAAGTAACCTAACCTCAATATTGCAGGTTATACATAGACTCGTACGAGGCTAAGAACGTGTTGGGCGATGCTCAGGTGATGTTGAAGCCGCTCATAGATGTCGCTCTGCAGTTGTCCCGGCTTCAACACTACACCGGCCGGGACGCGCCCACCGTCATCACGTAATATATAGGTACCAGGTAGGTATATAGGTACCAGTACATAGGTATATACTAAGTAAAGGCTATTGTTGTTTAAGATTAATATAAAGTCAATTTTAAATAGATTGCGGTCATTTTTTATATCGCTGACATATGTCAGTGTAAAAAAGGCGGTTTTTTTTTTTTTTACATTTACCTGTAAGGTCAACTTTTGTATTGAATTTTCTTTTTCGGATTTTCTTTTTTTTTGTTGATCGATGAAAGTTTCATAGTTTTTTTTTTTGGTTGTGTTGTGAAATTAATCGCTACTGTGTTTCATTGATGTTAATTGTAATAAAAGAACGAAACTTGGTTATAATGTTTTTTATTGAAATGTATTTTGATACAAGTGTTTGATAAATTGATATTTTTATTTAATGTTAAGTTTAATTGGGTGGCTAAAATCGATTAATATAAAGAGAGATTGTTGTAAAAATAAAATGTCTAAATAATTAAGGAAAGACAGGTTTCACTTTGTATTTATTTTCTGTAAATATTTATAAGTTTATTGTCATATATGTAATTTAATAACAATAATATATTCTCTTGAAAAATCTATACAATTTTTTTTATCACATTTAATGTAGAAAATAAATATCACTGTATATTAAATGATTCAACCAAAGATTTAAAATTGAAATTATGAAACAAAATCCTATTTTTATATTTAATTGTTTGAATTAATAAATGATTGTATACACACATGTGTTTTAAATAATTATAACCTAATTTGACTTATAAATAGACTATGACTAGATAGACTTTGGTGATAAGTACCTATTTAATAGATTTATTTACAGGAAAGCTAGTTTGAAACTTATGGTTAAGAATCTGTAGAAAGTTATTAAGAAAATAAATCATAAGAATAGTTTTTAGGTACTTCACATACTTGGTTGTTTTTACACATTTTATATAGTAATACAATATACGCTATTATTATTTAAACTGGATTATCAAGCGGAATGGCATTCAGCATATTTAACTTAAATTAAAATAACTAAAATAAAGGCTTTTCCAAACATTACGGCAACGCACTTTTACTGGATATATTTCTACCACACGCCAGTAAAGTTAAGCTTACTAATGTTTGGAAACATCTAATAACTAAATCCGTATACATTATTTGTGGCAAAATAATTAAAAAGAAGCCAGTATGTAAGACTTTCTAATTGTCTTATTATTTGACTTTACATCTTACAAGATATGCTTTTAGTTTTGGTAAAAACAACAAATGTTTAACAAAGTCGATGCAAACATTAAAATGATATAGTGCCCGACTAATGGTAACTGGATTAAATTTGACGCTTTTAGTATTCCCCTGAGCATTTTGCAATTGTTGTTAGAATTTTATTGTTTTGACCGTGAGTGTTCTGCCCTGCGCTGAATTTCCAATTATTGTGATGGAAAAATGCTTAAGAGGATACGAACAGTGTAATTTCAACCCAATTTTCATTCATTGGCAATTTTAAACGGCAGAATTAGGGCCCTGAGCCCTGAGGCCCTGATATCATAAGATATTAAGTTTTAAAACGTTTACAAGAAAAAATCTGTGATAAAACCCGCAGGATTTTTTACTTGACATCACGTGACCACGATATTCATTACCTCCAGATTAATTTTCAGATATCCTGACCTTTGTTTTCAACCGAAACCCAAGTTATTCATTAATAAAGAACTGCATGAGCAAGTTTCCAGCTCCGAAGAGTACGATAGCAGCATAGAAGAGGGTCTTCCACCAGGTCAGCTTACCGCGTAGCTGTAGCGACCGGATCTGTAGGAATGAGGGTAACGCGAAGATGTGGACTAGCCCGCTTACTGCACCCGTGTATCTAGTAACAAGAAATATAGGTATAGTCAAATATATAAGAAACTTTCTTTTTAATTAACATGACTGCACGAATATCAAATAATTGTGGTAAATGTCATCACACCAAACCCAATGTGCACAACGTGTCGTGTTTCGATCCCTGCACTGGACAAGCATGATCTACGAATCCTTGTTCTGAGTCAAGTTGCATAATTCAGAGTCTGAATTAAGTTGTTCATGCTAGAATTGTTCTTTCAAAATGTCTGTGCAAACCCTCGCAACACAAGGATTAAATTCCTTACTTCGGGAGTCGTATTTTTTTTTACAAAATTGAAAATTCACTATTTTTGGAGGCAATTCAGCCATGTCAGCGAACAAAACCTGAATGCTGATGCTTTAAATCCTTTAAATCCGTCACTAGTCCTATGCACAAAAAGAGAACGGCTATGAGGGGCTTCGGAAAGGAGGGTATTTATTCAGTAAGTGGGATTAAAACCTTATTTTAGTGGGATAAAAAATATTTTCTAAATAACATTTTTTTTAGCTTACTGAATAGCATTACAACAACTTAGCATTACAAATGACACCCTGGGATAAAATATCGATATAATCATAAAAGAACAGTATGTACCTGATGATGGTCCCTATGCTCGGACAGAAGCAGGCGACCAGCACGCACATGCTCATGATGGCCACGTTGATGAGGACGGTGAGGCAGCGGGACTGCTTCAGCGGCAGCAGCAGGATCGCCTCCGAGCGGAGCATGAAGGCCACCAGCGGGTACACCGTGACCACCTGCAAGATTAAAAGGGGATGGATCACTTACATCTGAAGTACTGAAAAAAATTCTGGGCAGCGGGACTGTCCAAAAGGACTTAGGAGGCTAATGTGACCCTGGTATACGAAGGTATAGATTTTAGTCAGTAAAAGTGTAAGACTGCCTTCCGCACAACCCAAAGTGGAAAGAGTTATTGGATGATTTCGTGTCCGAAAAGAAGGTGATAAAGAATACAAATAAAGTGATAAAGACCATTGATAATACCTACCTAGGAGGACCTACACCTGGAAAGTGATACTGCAACTAGCATTCGTAAAACAGATACTAAACTTTGTTGAACAAAGCCAGCAACACTTCAGCCAGGATAAAAAAAATAAAAAGATTTATCACATTTCTACTCACTTGAAACAGAAGTAATATTCTAGCAACCGCAGTCATGACGTCATGCATTTCGAAGTTGTTCAATAAGTTCTGAAAACAAAAAAAGGTCATTAGTAAACAGGGTTTTTTTTTATATTTTCCATTTAATAAGTAATATATATACTTACATCTTCAATACAGGACTTGGCGAGAGGAAAACAGATGTAGAAGACAGCTCCGACTAGCGTGTATGTTACTGTGACTAGTATGAATGCTATCGTAAGGTCTCTACCCTGAAACATAAGGGATAAAATTTAAATATCATATTCCTGATATTTTCAGGGACACCTAGTTCAATTTCCGTTTTTAGAAGTTCAAATAATTGAAATACTGGACTTTTTGGATATTTTCAAATTTTAGGGGCTCCTTTACCCATTTTTCCGTTTTGCAAAAAATGTTGTTCAAAATTTCTAAATATTATTTTCAGGATTCAGGATAACAATATCAGTACAACTTTTTTTGTCAGGATAAAAGAAAAAATCTACATCTACAGTAATTGCGAGCTTTTCCGGCATCATTGGATTTTCTGCCCAGTCGATAATATTCCTCTCTGGTACTAATTACTCTGGGAAAATGTTGCTTAGTTTGAGCCTAGATAGCGTTGCTTGACAGTTCTAAAATATATTACAATAGCAATTAAAATTTTAAAATGTATCATATACCAACTCACATTCTTATCCTGCCTAGCATTATTACTCATGATAGTGATAATAATGTTGTGTATATAGAAGGACAGGGCCAGCATCCCGCTGAGTACCGCCGCGTTCTTGATGGGGTGTGTCTCTGTGAAGATGGTCCCGATGTTGATGCCCCACGTGTAGCCCTTCACTATCACGAACACGAGCAGGTACACTACTGATAGCGTGCCTGCAGGGGACAGATGGTTATTTATTTATTTGTTTGTTTGGCACGGCATCCACACACTTATTTTGTTATATTTTCTGTAGTAATAATAAACATAAACGGAAAAACAGCATGCTGCTGGGGAGTTTGTTGCGCCGTTTCTTCTCTCACAGCGAAAGCACTTAGGAAGCTGTGAAGGGTGGGCGAAACTGGGTGCTGTCGAATGTAATTTGACCCGTAGCCTAATTTGAATAAGTGACTTTTGATTTTGATTATGTTACAAGGATTGAACTGGACTTTTTTTTACTAATTTAAGTAAAGGATAATTGCGTCGCTATGAAATTGTTTTTTTTTGTCGCTGGGGGTTTTGAAAAAGCAAGGATTCGTGAATCACACAATCAATTAATCCAACCAAAAAGTATCTCCCAAACTTACCTAAAGAGTTGAACTTGGTAAAGAAGGACACATCTCTAAAGTTGAGTAGTGGGAAGACGATGAGCGCCACGTAGAGTGGTACTGTGGTGTGGAGCCCCCAGTACACGGAGTCGGCTTCGGGTTCAGCTATCATGAGGGACTGGTTCACGTTGTGAGGGCACAGCAGGCTCGTGTTGTATACCGTCGTGTTTGATGTGTTGAGATCTGGTGGTCATAAGGTTTTAACTGTTTTGTAAATGATAAATCAAATTATGATGCTCGTTTTTTCTGAAGAAGAAAGTATTATAGTGGGTTAATTGAAGTGTATCATAATTGAACTGTATCATAAAGTATAAAAAAATATGGGATGATATTAAGTGCCCGACTTGCAAAATATTGATCTATATGTCATTTTTATCTGTGCGGCTAAGTCCTTTTATGTTGCAAGTATATACTGAAACCAATTACGTGAAAGTAGGACAGAAAATACATCATAAAAAAAATAAATCATCTATGAAAATTTCGAGTGTCTTGCTATGACGGTTTATGGGATACAGCTTGCTGACGGACGGACGGAAAAACAGCATAACCTCATTAATAGAGTGCCGTTTTTACGCATAGGGAAACTTTGGGAAAAACTGATGCAGAGATCGCAAATTATACTTTCATCTTTGTTTCTTGCGTGTACCTACTGATTACGAGCCACTCACCCACGAGATAGTTGACGGTGAAGTACAGGAAGTTGGTGATGAGTATCCAGTAGACGACGTTGGCGCCGAGCAGCACGAGCAGCGAGAACACGTGCGCCAGCGCCTCCGCGCCGCGCCCCAGCAGCGCGCGGCACAGCGCCGGCACCTCGCAGCTGTCGCTGCCTGCGCCCAGGGCGGGGGGAAGCTAACTAGTATGCTTAAAGTAACTTAGCCTTTTCCAACTATGTTGAGGTTGGCTTCCAGTCTAAACGGATTCAGCTAAGTACTGTGTTACAAGGAGCGATTGCCTATCTGACCTCCTCAACCCAGTTACATGGGCAACAAGATATCTCTTAGTTAGATTGGTTGTCACACTTTACAAGCTTCTGACTACCTGTAACGACTGTCAAATATGTAGGAATGACAGCTGGGACCGACAATTTAACGTGCCTTCCGAAACACGGAGAAACTCGTTATGACAAAGATTTTCACCCATCTACGGACCAACCACGTCAAGCGTCTCTTAGCCTCTGATCGATTCACTTATGAGGTTAGAGCTTAACCACGAGCTCCTCTCTTAAAGTAACCCCTTTTAACCTCTTTTAAAGTAAGCTGAATAAGAATGGCTCTCTGCGCAATTTAAGGTTCGTTCTTTAAATTTTAGTCGTTCAAAGACCACTGCTTATGATAAGCTACTCACCATGATGCTTGTTGACGGTGAGCAGGACATAAGCGGTGTAGAGACAGAGCGCGGCCATGAACGCGACCAGCGCCAGCGCGGCCGGCAGCCCCGCGCGCTCCACACCCCACGCCATCGTCAGCAGGGACGAGCCCATTATCGTGTTCCATACTGAAAAACTGTTGCAAAAAAGGAACGCTTACAAGAAAATTCTTAATTAATCAAAACCCCAGTAGGTACTTTTTTTTAAGGTGACGTCGGCACTAATGTCCTTTACAAAATTTGAGTGGGATATGCGAAGACATCCAGACTCGGTGAAAATTTGAAGATCACAAAAAATGCTTTACATGCTTGCATATAATGCATACTTACATAGTGACTAGAGAACTCTGTTTATTCCTTTCTGGTTTTATCGACTTCTCGAATTGTTTGTTAAATGTGGAGAGGATGTCTCGTGCCGATATTTCTGCTGGGCCCTGAAACAAAATTAAGGTACGCTAATTAATTTATGAAAATGGCCTTGTTTTTAGTTAGGGGTAGCTGTATGTCAGCTTCTCTCTCTCTTCTGTTTGTGGCATTATAATTCCCTTTCCGTTTTCATTTTGGTTTGATTTGTATTAAAGGTGAATTACACGTTTCAAATAAATCAGTTGATCGGTATAAAAGATGTGGGGGGGGTGAATGAAATTGTGATGAAATGAATATTGATAACTTAATTAAGAGATTCCTTAGCTTCTTTTGATGAAAACATGGCATTGCTTGTGGGGAAATGGAATCCGATTATCGAATGAGAGTAACAATTACTGCATCTCAGAATTTGCAATTCTGCTAAAGATGTTTTGTCATGTTCGTTATCTTCGATGCCTTTTTTTGAGTAGTTTAAAATAATCATATTTCTGATTTTTGTCACTAGTGGTTATAACAATAAGACGATAACATACAAAAACAAAAGACCTTTGACCGTAATACGCATTACTACGTGAAATTACAACAATGATGAAACATACATAAAGTTAATTACGATGTTACTGTAGTAATTGCGTATAATATATTATTTAAACATATGTGTACATGTGTAATTAATTGTTTGACGATCGAGTTGATAGGTCGATGTTAAAATGTATCGGATGTTACGAGAAAATGATAAATAAACAATATTAAGACTGAATAATTATATTTTATTGAATCTTAGTTGTTATGTAACTCGTTCGGTAAAAAGTAATGTTTTCCCATATTCCGCTTTATAATAGAAATTATATTAGTTAATAATGTATTTCTACTCATGCAAAATTGGCGAGTTAAGCCAGCCCCTTCAAACATGAATCAAGAAAGGTTCCGATCCTCGAAGTTTTTAAAAGGTATAAAATTTATCTCAGCCATTTAGCTACTCCCCTAGAAACTCTTAAGCATCTGTAGGTATATCTACTAGCACGAGTCGTCATATATTAAACAAGTCGGCTTTCGGAAACTAGTATGTAGCGGAGTGCTATGTTGAAATGAAATCATATCTTCTGCGAGTAGAATTTATCATCACTTTTACATGTCTTCTTTGAGAACTTTTACATGTCGACATTTCCGACCTGACTACCCTGAGAAGAAATGTCGAAACCATCTCAGGTCTCACAGACTCTTTTAAAGACCAGACAATTTAAAAATGCGAGAATAAATATATAAACTAATGCTGAGTATTTCTTTGGACTGGCCTTTTGAGGAAAGTACCAGTTCGATCTGAGTTCTGCTGTGGAGTTTGTTGCGACGTTTTTTCTTTCCAGAGGAAATCCCTTAGGAAGCGGTGAAGGGTTTGCTGTACAGGGAGCTGTCTGTGTAAAATTGACGTTCAATAATTGTTACTTGGAGCCTAGTTTGAATAAATGGTAACACTAATTGATTTAAGCGTTGCCTCGCACACTACAGACCTTATAAACAAACAAATAATCAAAACATGACTATATAATCTATTATCAGGAATCAGGGCCACGTCTTATCTCACACAATATCAACTTTAATTAAATTAAATGTACTCGCTATTGGCGTCGATCAGTCAAAACATTCGTGAGATAAATACGTTACAAACATGCGTATTATCGAAATAGTATCCTTGATTAAATATAGATGGTCCATTTAGCTAATAATGAGCAGTTTTGAATTGATAAATGTTATTTAAGGCTATTCGTGTTTAAGATATAGTTGTATATTGATGGTATTTGGTTTTATCTAGTTTGGAACGTGCGCCTTATCTGCCATCTGGGTACAGGAATATTGGCGATAAATATTAGTATTGGTCTATATCTTAAGTAAGTACACGGGAAATTCAGCTTTCGATTATTGCCTCATCAGAGATCTTAAGACACCCAGACTCCGAACAAGCATTCGTGGATAAAACAAATATGCTTACCCTATGTGGGGATCGAACCCACTACAGTGGGCTTGGCATAATGACTTGCGATATCCGTGCAGTGAAATTAAAAAACAAGACATCATTATTTACAGTGTTGTCATAGCAACTTAAAACAATGACACGGCGATATATTGTTTTATTTCGGGCACGGGGCAAACCACGTTTCAGACATTATCATGCCCTGATAAAAATGGCAACCAACGGATTTGACCTCTTGAGAAGCATTATCGACAGCGTAACATTCGTAACTAAATATAGTCAAAAAGACCTTGCCATTTGTTACTAAGTTTAAAAAACTCTTTACACGAGTTAAAAATAAACTGGCTTTAGGTACCACAGAGCCCGAATTCTGCTATTTACAATGGCCGATGAATGAATGGAAATATGATTAAAATGACACTATTCGTATTCTCGTAAGCACTTTGGCAAAACAAAAATTGGAAGACAAGACAAAAGTCTTTGGAGTGTTGGGATTTAACTGATATGATACAAAATCAAATCTCTTGAAAATTACTAACTTATTATAAGATTCCTTATATGAAAAACGTAGCCAATCTCCTCAACTGTTGCTGTTCAGGACACAAACAGTACGTTGGCCGCATCTTTGATATTTACCAAGATTGTAAAGGATGGATAATATCACCCATATTTGATTTCGATAAGTCACGTGACTGACCTGTCATCTCCATACATTCGACTGCCTACTATTGTCAGTAACGATTGTAGCTATTTCCTTTGGCTGGGCTGAGGCTGGGTTCGTAAGTCCTATTTGTACTCACCAAGGAGTCGATGCTCTCTGTGCTGATGGCCCTGTAGGTGGGGGTGGCGGCGCCCTGCAGCAGCGGCTCGGCCTCCGCCCGGGACATGGCGCTGTAGTAGCTGTGGCTGGTGATGCTCGGAGAGTTGTAATAACTATAGAAAGGTATATAGTTTTTGTCAGTTTTATTACTCTTTTATTGCTATATTTTTCAGGGTTGTCTGTAGTCTAGTCTAATTTTGAGGGCATGATTGATTAACATCCTACATCTCGAATATTAAATTTCATCGTTAGAGACTTGAGTTAGGGTAATTCAAAATTATTGATGAGTTTTGACGCTAGCACCTCTTCAGTTTTATGCTTTTATTAAAACCATCCGTAAGAAGAAACACTGTTCTATGTAATTTAGTGTTTCTTATAACAGAGGCCTCGTATAAAATAATTATATGAAAATCTCCCTACATTTTGACTTACCTTTTATGTTTCTCGTAGAATCTTCTCCGATCCTCACAATATTCACAGTCCGTTATGTCTGAACACGCACTCCCGAATATTCTACAAAAACACAAATTTCTGTCAAGTAACTAGTAACTAAAACCTTTTAAAACTATCACACGAAAAAAAAAACAGAAGCAAAACTTAAATTAAATTTAAAATCGTTTACAGATTCACATTTAAATAAAGAACACAAAAAACATTTTACCAAGAATAAAATTAGTAAAATGACAACTTTCGCGATGATTACTTGTAGTTTTTTTAATTAAATTAAAAAATATAAACTGCGTGCAAAAGTCGGTATGTTGTCGTCAAGTGATTACCACTGCCCGTTTACACTACAACGCACGTTTTACTGTTTTTATCTGTCAATCTATGTATTTACTTACGTCACTGGAGTACAAGATTACTCTTATTTTAAATGATATCTGCTTTGAATTTTATTTATTTAATATTCATTAATAGGAAGTGTGAAAATTTATGTAGAAACCTTGAAAATTTGACACTTCTGTCGACTTTTTTTTTCTACCCTCTTCTTATCTATTTTAAGAAAACATTTTTCGTGGCAGAGCTAGAGATGTAATAGGGATGATAACATTTTTTTTTGCAGGGTCCGTCTTGTAGTTTTTTGTATAATAATGGATACGTATTTTTTTATTTGTCCCGCAAACATAAATTGACCAAATTACAGTGAATGAAACTTACGCGTGACGTCACGATTGAGTATAAATTTTACCATAATAATATCGTTACGTCACAAGCCCCCTCTCCTAAACTTTAAAGCAGTTAATCTTTGTCAATTCTAGTTTTTCTGAAAAAGGAAAAATACGTGTCTCATACTTTTCAATTATCTGAGGGACTAATGAAATTTTTTATTTTTATACCCAGTCATCATCCCTATTATTGTTTGTAAAAAAGAACTTGGGAAGAAAAAGACTGATAGATAATTAAATGATACTACCTATCACGTAGCTTTGTCTTTTTCTGAACAAATAAAAGTGATAAAGATTAACTGCTTTGTTACACGGGGCGTGAGCCGTAACGATTTCGTAAAATTTTAAATTATACACAATCGTGACTTCCACGTAAGAAACTTCCATTCACTGTAATAGAGTAATTTGCTCAATATATAAATGTGGAACAGAATTAAAAAATACGTATCCATTATTACGCAGTAACCTACAAGAAGAACGGTAAAAAAATGACATTCTTCAAGTGTACAATTATAGATACACTTCTGAAAATCAGAAATTATGGAAATGTATCAAAATTACTGCTTTAGGTACTAACCATCCAGAGCCCCAAACCTTTTCAAGTTCATTGCACGCAATTAAGATTAACAATTTGATATCTATAAAATTAGCGTTCTATGACCATACCTACGTTCCATTATACGTACCAGCAGATTATAATATACGGTAATTGTTATAAAAAAATACACTAATTATTCATATCTCACATTGAACAAGTGCTTCGTAATTATACGTATAATAGGTAGGTAATTAATATTATCTGTAATACAATGTTAAAAGAAAATTAAATACGATGTAACTATGAATTACAATTACGACAAGATAAAGTCTTCTGTATGGGCCTCTCTCGTGATACAAAACGTGACTAGAAGCGGGTTTGATTCCCAGTCTGAATATACTTTGAATTGAATGAAGTGTTTCACTATCTGAGGTAAATAAGTGGCAAATTCGTTTTAATTATTACAGTACGATATTAATTATGAAACGAATTACTTTGATTAGCCGGTGTGAAACTCACATTAAAGTACATATTACCGAAAAAAAATGGCATGCATGCATGCATTGTTGTTAATTAGCATTTCACCTGTCTTTTCTTACAGCCCTATACTTTACGCATAATATAATGCTAGTCCCAAGTCTGTGATATATAGGAAGTGAGCCTAAGAGAGGAGGTCAATTCTTAAGAGCGGGATAATATATACTTATTTAAAAAATACTACTACTTATTTAAAAACTCGATCATATTTCGGCCTGTTGTAAGTATATCAGAAATTCCACAACAAACCGTTAATCAATATTTATATTTCCCCAGCCAGTCGCTACGAGGTCTTGAAGCCCATACTTAAAGCGGGACGCAAATACACAATGTAGAGCCCTATCTCCCTTACACGGTTGCATTGGTAAAGAGAGTGAGGTAGTTAAGGGAATGTAGGTACTCTCGTAAGTTCATTATCAAAGCGGACGTTGATATTGCAACAAACTTGCATGAACCACAACAAAGGTTGCAAGGCTACCCACCCCGTATCGCCTTGATCCCTTCAATGATGATACATTGTGTGGTTGAACGATCTTCATTGGACGGGATTGGAATTCTTTGTTCAGATAATGTCTTACGATACGTTGGTGCTGTTTTCATTCATTATTTATTTGTATTGTAAAACAGGAATATAATTATAGGTGGGCTATTGCAGGGCTATTAAAAAGGGATTAGGGCCATCCTTGCAAAAAGAAGACTTTATAAGGGCTGTGGGATGGAGAATTTATTTTTACTGTACACTGTATTTATGAATGTTTGCGAAATATCCCGTCGTACAAGGATTAAATTCCTTAATTTGAGAGTTGTTTAATAAAAAAAAACAACTTCAGCTAAATCATGATCCGTTTTTCGTCGCATCTTCACTACATAGTATAAAACAAAGTCGCTTTTTCTGTCATGTGTCATGTTGTATGTCCCTATGAACGCTTAAATCTTTAAAACTACGTAATGGATTTTGATGCGGTTTTCAACAATAGATAGAGCAATTCTTGAGGAAGGTTTTAGTGTATAATAAGTTTAGGTTTTGTGTAAACTGACAATATTACAACGATATTAGTTAAACATGTCGGAAAAAATTAAGCCATTCGAGAGCTTTCCTCGAGAACGCTGCCAAAACCTTTTGAGTTACAACAAAACTATGTATGGCGGGTTTGTACCTCTTTAATAAATCTACAAAAAAGTCCGCGGTGGTATATGTCTATCTTCCAAGGATAACCCACAATAACCATTTTTATGTGTTTTCTTAATACAGTAAAATTATGGGTTATTTACGAACCTATTTTTAACAATACAGTATTAATCCTTATACAAATAAATAAGTTAGATATATTATACATGTAATATAGAACAAAATTGCCTTTTACACTACACCAAAAAAGTGAATAGGTAATGAGTTATCGTAATATTAAAATCTCCGCGCGAGAAATTAAAAATCGATGAAACGTAGCGAAGATATCGTTGGCATCTATATACTAATATACTTATACTAATATATAAAGCTGAAGAGTTTGTTTGTTTGTTTGTTTGAACGCGCTAATCTCAGGAACTACTGGTTCAAATTGAAAAAATATTTTTGTGTTGAATAGACCATTCATCGAGAGAGGTTTTAGGCTATATATCATCACGCTGCGACCAATAGGAGCGAAGAAAAGTCATAACTTATATCTTCTAACCACGCAGACGAAGTCGCGGGCAACAGCTAGTGTACAAATAAAGCGTTCTAATTCTGATGGTAGATCGGACTTTTCTGACCGATCTTAGCGGGCAAATAAAACGTTGATATATTGATTGAAAGTAAATAATTAATTAACCTTTCTATCTTGAATACATATAACTAGACAGTTACTAACATTCTAAAGTTAGTATCAGTGACGTCACATATACATGCAACTTGATTTATAGGAAAGTAAATATAGCCGTGTGGGGTCGGGGGCTCGGCTGACGACACAATTATCTACATTTCGTCATCTTACATTAGTCTTATTTACATCTATTATTGACCTCTCAAGTAATAAAAGTAGGTGGTACTAGGTATGTTAGTACTCGTAATTTTTTTATTTACGTAGGAAGATGGCGGTGCCCGGATTCTCAGGCATTCGGAAAAAAAACCGGACAGAGTTGACTTTTTTATTTCATGTCTCGCCACACTAAACGGTTCATGGTATAAATGAAATATTAAAATTTAGTAAATCGAAGAATAGGCTACAGCGCCTACAGCTTATAGCAGTAGACTTTCTATATTTACAGGCGTGTAGTAGAGGCGTGATATGGGATGGATGGGATAAAAAACCATAGCTAGGCCTAGATACAGAATAGTGCAAGAATTCTATAATTTTCCATCATAATTTTTAAGATTAATTAACCTGCGACTTGATCCGCTCAGTAGGGGAAATCATATGTATAAGGAACTTTTATAAATTTAATAGGTATCAGCTAGCCGTTCTAATAAAGTACCTATATCACAGGGACACCACAAATCTAATTGTAATGGTGTACCTAAATTAAAAAAGGAGAGTACCTATAATGGCATATGACTCGAAAAATTACCTAAATAGTAAATAGGTGCACCAGACTGCTTTATAATAGGAAGATGTTTTTAAGTAAAATGGTTTTTAGGCATAGGGTCTGTGATATATATTTTTTCCGATATGACATGTGTTTAGACGAACATAGATACATTTTATATCAGCGATAAAAGCACCGCAAAAAGCAATTATTTAATTACTGGGTAAACATTTTTAAACAATAAATTACTGTATAGTAAAGTCGATTTTATAGTGTTAGGACTTTTGGAATAAAATGCAGATGCAGAGTTAACACACAATGGATTTTTATTTAGATGAAGTTTTACAAACGCCCGACGTCCACCATGACCGATTGCAGAGAGAGAGTTGCCAGTGTAACAAAACAAAAAAACATCTATATATCAAACATAAGTGTTGCCTCACATAATAGGTTGCTACAGCATATTTAACACACCCCCTCAACACTTAATTTTTGATTGATTAACCTGCTTAAACTAATATATCTAACTTTACCTTTATGTCTAGCAACTCTAGCATAACAACATCAAAGATAACTACCCCTTTATAACACAGTGGACACACTTGCCTTAACAACATAATACACATCCAGCCCCTTAACAAAATCAGTAAAAATTAAAACAAATTCAGAAGCAACACTAATAAAATATCACCCCCTTAATGGAAAACTTATTTTAAAATCTTACTTCTAAGTTTTACATACAACTGTCCACCTAATGCTTTAGTAAACATATCTCCAAGATTATCAGAACTACTAACATAGGATAGACTTACACAACCGTCATTAATTTTCTCTATGATAAAATGATATTTTACATCAATATGCTTAAGCCTCTTATTACTGAAATTGTTTTCTGCTATTTTGATTACACTCTGGTTATCCTCATTAATCTTTACTTCCAATTTAAATCCAAAATCTAATAATAAGTTTTTTTAACAAGCATGACTCAACTATACCTAAACACAGTGCTACATATTCTGCCTCAGTTGATGACAAAGATACACATAATTGCTTTTTAGTACACCAAGATATTACACAATCAAATACTTTAAATATATATCCTGAAGTAGATTTTCTGTCTTTTGTGTCACCAGCCCAATCAGCATCAACATAACCCTCCAATTTATCATTACCATTACAACCATACACCAATGACAAATCTACTGTACCTTTCACATATCTCAATACACGCTGTAAACATTTTAATAGCAACATACTAGCACAGTGCTGATATCTACTTAAGAAACCAATCGCTACACACAAATCAGGCCTTGTAGCATTAGAAGCGTACAGCAAATTTCCAATTATCTGCCTACATTTCAATTCGATTTCTTTACTTTCAGATTTTTCCCTTCTTAACAATTCAAACTTAAAATTCTGATCAATAGGTATGTTACAAGCTTTGCAATCAGACATCCCATACTTTCTTAATACTTTTAACAAATAATCCTTCTGATTTATAACAGTCTTTCCATTTTCTACATCCTGTTCAATGCTAATACCTAAATAGTTACAAGCCATACCTAAATCTTTCATAGCAAAGTTCTTACACAATTTCTCCTTGAACTTTCCGATCTGTATGTCACTATCACTAAAATATAGCAAATCATCTACAAAAATTAGCACATAAATGGAATACTCCTTACAACATTTAAAATACAAACATGGATCATTTTTGGATTTTATGAAACCATCACTACACATAAAATCATTAAACTTTCTATTCCAGTACTTAGGACTTTTCTTCAATCCGTATATAGACTTATTTAATTTACCTATTCCTCCATTAGGTAGTTTCATGTACACAGGTTCATCAATGTCACCGTAAAGAAAGGCTCCTGTTACATCCATCTGGTATACTGGAAGTTTCTTTTTTACTGCTACAGCTAACAAAGTACGGAAAGAAGTCAAACTTGCAACGGGGGCATAAACTTCTGCACCATCCATATCAGTCTGCTCAAAACCCCTAGCAACTAATCGGGCCTTGTATTGAATTTCTTGGCTTGGATTTTCTTTTATCCTGTACACCCATTTACTGTTTATTACCTTTATTCCCTTTGGCACCATTGCTACTTCACTCCATGTATTATTTTCTTTCAATGTGGTAATTTCTCTGTTCATAGCTTCTATCCAATTTTCTTTGTCTTCACACTCCATGGCTTCCTTAAGGGTACTAGGTTCATTATGCATGCTTATAAAACCAACCTCATAGTCATCAAACCAATTGGGTGCTTTTCTAGAGCGTGTTCTTCTACTATCATTTACTTCTTGAATTTCTTCATCCTCTATAATTTCCTCTTCTAGAAATTCCACTTCTTGCATGATATTGTCACTTACCTCACAATCCTCAAATTCTTCATTTTCTTCAGTGTTCGACACAGACTGGTATTCTTCATTGTTCAAGTTTTCTTCTATATCTAAATATATACACTGTTCTTCCTGCTCTGCTTTTTCAGGTTTATCATGTTTCTTCACAAATGTAACATCTCTCACTACTTCCACTGCATTTTTCCTTGGAAAATAGATCCTAAACCCTTTTGTGTACTCTCCGTAACCTACAAAAATACCTTTTTCTCCTTTTGCATCAAATTTCCTCCTTTTTTCTTTTGGTATGTGCACAAAGACTTCACTGCCAAATGTATGTAAACCATTTACATCAAACTTATTCCCTGACCATGACTCGTATGGTGTTTTTCCTTCTTCTTTGCTATGGTAAGTTCTATTTAGAGTGTACACAACTGTGTTAATCGCTTCAGCCCAGAATACTTTGTCCATTCTTTTTGCATGCAACAGAGTTCTTGCTCCTTCAACTAGAGTCCTCATATCTCTTTCAGCTTTCCCATTTTGCTCTGGACAATAAGGTACTGTAGTCTCATGTGTCACTCCATGCTCTGCCAATAAGGTTTTCATTTCTGCATTTACAAATTCTGTCCCATTATCACTGCGAAGTGTACAAACTGGATTATTTAATGTTTTTGCCCTCATAATAAATTCTTTAATCTTTTCAACAGTTTCCGACTTGTAAGTTAAGAAATAAATTGTCCTATAGTTTGAGAAATCATCCTTTAATAAAAGAAAGTACCTTGACCCTCCTATTGACTTTTCTTCTATTGGCCCACACAAATCAGCATGCACCAACTCACCTGTCTTACTTGTAGATCTTCTACTACTATCAAATGGTAATCTATGCTGTTTGCCTTGTACACAAGCTGTACATGTGTCAATTGGTGACTCACTAAAATCAATATTATTTTTCTTTAAAATTCGTTTCACTTCCGTATAATTTTGATGTACTAACCTCTCATGCCATTCACTTAACTCAAGTTTAGCTACATTAGCCGCCAAAGATTCTGACTTAAAGTCCATTACATACAGCTTCAAACATGATTCCTTATTAGCAATAGCACACACTCTATTATCCTTGGAAAATACACACTGATCATTAGTCATACTCACTTGAAAACCATTGCATACCACACTACCTACAGAAAATAAATTAATCTTTAATTTAGGAACATGCAAAACATTGTTTATCGAGCAACTGACATATTCTTCACCATCAAATGCCATTAATTTTATTTTGCCTATACCTAGAGCATTTAGGTGTCGTCCATCACCTATCATCACAACCTTAGGAGTGGATAACCTTTCATATTCACAAAATAATTCCTTCTGATATGTCATATGGTGACTGGCACCGCTGTCTACCAACCATTTTTCATCTATTAAACGATCACTTGCGCTAACTGGCACTTTAGACACAAAAGCATTTTCAGTTTTCTTATTATTTTTAGTAGCTTTACATTTGTCCTTAAAATGACCTGGCTTTTGACAGTTAAAACACACATCTTTAAGCTTACAATCTTTCTTCAAATGACCTGACTTGTTACATAAAAAACATTTATAATTACCTTTGTTTTTACCTTTTTGACCTTTAGAAAACAATGCTACACTTTCGTCTACCTTACTGCTACTCTTATTATTTAGCCGTTCCTCTTCAACTAAGAGCCGTGCCGTTAAATTATCAACAGTCTGTTTTTCTTCTGCACATGATTCCCACGCACTAACAAAGTGAGAATACTTCGGTGGAAGTGACATGATGATTTTCGACATAGCCATCCTGTCGGTTACCGCTTCTCCCAGTCGCCTCAAGATCTGCTGCTGTTCCTGCACCTTGGAAATAAAGTCCGCGACACTCATGTCATTTTCAAATTTTAGGGCAAAGAATCGCTGCTGTTGCAGCATCAGTGACGTTTCTCCACTTTTTTCATATATACTGTGCAGCCGGTTCCATACTTCATGCGCTGTTTGACAAGTAATTACTTGATGTAGAACTGGTTCCGCCAATCTTGTCACAATTGCACTCATCGCCTTCAAATCCTTGTCTGCCGACGCCTGCTCGGGCTCCGCTGACGCCTGACCGGGCTTCGCCGACACTTCATCTGGTTTTGTCGCTGCCGCTGCACTGCCATTACTGGGTTTGAGATTCGGATTCGTTACAACCTGGTATAATCCTTGTTCTCTCAAAATCACCGCCATCTGGAATCTCCAGACGCTCCAGTTCTTTGCTCCCTCCAGTCGTATTACGCCGAGCTTTTCCATCTTGATATTTCGTCTCGCAATAACAAAGCAAACCGAGTGACGCCAAAAATGCCGGCCGCCACCGCGTTCCTTCTTGCTTGTCGACACCCGACCAAGCTCCTTCCAGACGATTTATCCAAAGCCAATCTTCACCTAAATACGTTTACGGGCCTGGGCCCATAACCTGTTAGGACTTTTGGAATAAAATGCAGATGCAGAGTTAACACACAATGGATTTTTATTTAGATGAAGTTTTACAAACGCCCGACGTCCACCATGACCGATTGCAGAGAGAGAGTTGCCAGTGTAACAAAACAAAAAAACATCTATATATCAAACATAAGTGTTGCCTCACATAATAGGTTGCTACAGCATATTTAACATATAGAAATAATGCCACTTACTCGTAACTATCCGTAGATCTCACTGAACTCGCTGCTGAATCGTCTTCCCGCGTTCGCGCCATTATTTTCTCGACGTACCTCATCACTTCAACAAATTTCTTATCTGTATTACTTATATTTTTTTTTAAATTAGGCTGTTTTAAGACGCAGGCGCCACAGCCGTGCCCTGAGTTCACACTGCTAGTCTGCTATTGGCAGATAACAGAGCTTAAAGTTATTTTCACTTGGTTTTGTAGATATTATTTGTAAAACACTGTCTAGTCAGAATTGCGTAGTCAAGAAGGATTAATAATCGTTTGTAATTTAAATTAAGTTTCGATTTAGGTGACTGCTTATTTCCTTTAATTATGATAATCTCATTGTTTTATGACCAAATGAAATTTTAAATTTTAATCTCTCAGGATTATTGTGTTTTGAATTCGTTTGTTAATAGTTATGTCATTCATAGCCGTCGGTATGTACAAGCAAAATGCCTGCAATTATATACGTTCTTTGTTACATAATTATATTAAAACTGTTAGTGTCCTATGTTTTGATGTTACCCCTCTTTTGCAAAACGTTTGTTTGAGCTTGTTTAATCTTTATAATCTTTACTTAGTCAGTTCAACATTACTTCTATTGTTTACCGCGGTTAAGCAGTAAGTACATCGAATGGGTATTAACTTAGACCAGCTTGGTGGCAACTGAATTCCGGACTGACTGGAGATTAGGAATCCAATATTATCGATAGCCTGATAAATTTATATAGCCTTTTCTCCTTTCGTCAGGTTATTTTCTGCAAAATAAAAAGCAGTGCAATATGGATGATCCTTGCTTTGTCTCCGGACAAATTAGCTGAGCTTTTCAAGTCACGTCCACTTTGTATGATTTCAAAACAGAGCAGATAAAATAAAAAATGTTATCTTAACTGTGTAGAAGTACGGTATCGGGAACTGCGACAAAATTCTTATGATAAACCTGGCGACCTTTCCAGATTAATAAAGAAAAATTATGTTTTTTATTTGCTAAAACATTAAGATAAAAATTATGTTCAGCGCCTGATATAATGATCATATCCGTTTTCACTCACACATTGCTGTATAAATAGCAATTAAATTTTAAGCTACAATTTACGAAAAAAAAATAGCTTTGAAATACCTATACGTTCAACTTTAAGTCTCGCAGTGTGTAATTGACGTTACTATTTATTATTTTAAGACCGTGTTGTTCCTCTACTGGGCAAAGGCCTCCCTCTAACCTTTTCCCATTATAGGGCGGAACTATGAACCACCTCGTTTTTCACCCCGTTTTTGAAGTCCGTTGAAAACGGGTAATTCAAACATACGCCAAACTCACTGTGCGCGACTTGTCGCGGGTTCGATCCCCGCGTAGGACAAGTATTTGAGTGATCCACAAATGCTTGTTCTGAGTCTGAGTGTAATTGTGCCTGTGAATTGTATGTATGTAAAACACCCCGCGACACAAGGATTAAATTCCTTACAGCGGGACTCGTATTTTTTTTAATCTACTGCTCCTCAGATGATCACTTTAGAAAAATAGCTATAGTCCTACCACATTATCACTGCCCAAAAGGAAGTTTTAGTTGACTATTGTTATTAATGTTTTTACACTTATAACAAGTGTAAAAAATAACGTAATTACTGAAAATTTGAGAAACATAGCTTTACTTAGTATTTTCTAGTTACTTAATACTTAGTATTGCAAATAACATCCTTTTTCTTATCTCGAAGACTAATTAAACAATCAGACAAATGAAACAATAATTTACTATCAATATTTATTTACAATAGCAATACTACTAACAATAAATAAAAGAAACAAATTAAAAGGCATGAGTTATTGTAACATAACTGCAATAAAAATAATCTAAATATTCAAGGTTGTCCATAGTTTCTTTTCATCTTCATTTTTTATACTGTCTGGCATCTTTAAGCAATAAAAAATGTAATAAATAACCTCAAGAATTCAATTAAGTTAAGGTATAATGTATTTTTGACATTAATTCAGTTAAACATTGCAATCCTTCTGCATAAGTTGGGGACAAATGAAAGATGAAATATTCTTTGGCGGTCAATTTATTACCTACCGTTAGTGACTGAAATCTTAATAAATAATAAAATGCTTTCTCCATTCATACAATTTCATTTACACATAATCCAAACTTTCTTAAAATATAATGGCCATTTAGGTTCTTGTTAAAGCAAATTATTGTAAACCATAAAGTACTATTTTCTCACTAACTAGGTTTTAATTTCAAACAAAATAAATTATATCTGTGCCTTTTATCTTTTTAAATTCTATTCAAACCATTTGATTCTCATCGCTTTAGTTTTCCAAAATTTGGTGGTGTGTTACTGGCAGTGCGTAGAATATCTTAGCAATGTCAATGAAATTATTTATTTATTTCCACATCACTTTGTACAATAATGGTAATTATAGTTCTTCAAAATTGTGTGACATATCTCAACTCAACTAAGTGAAGCAAATATGATATTATAATATATACATTTTTTCAAGTTCAATCAATATTCACCACAAAATGTTAGTGTGAGCCTTGACTCTAATAGATAATAAAACCTCTTTAACATTTGCTTTTTCTTCTTAAACATTTGTTTTAAGATATGAGGCCTCCATGAGAATGATTTAAATAGAATTAAAAGGGACCTTAATTAAGTACTATATTTGTTCGCAGCCATATCTCATTATATGTTGAATCCCATCTTCCTCATACAAGCTTTGTGTTCTTCTATCAACGGGCCACAGTTCTCTTCGCCATTTTCAATAATGCTGTAAAGTAAAAACCACAAATTAGTTTTAATGTAGTAAGTAATTTAGTTAAGGAAAAAAAAGGTAGAATAAATAGCTGATATCATCAGGGTTTTCCACAATGAAAATATTGTTGGTAAAGTATGTCCAGTGACAACCACTATGAAGATTTGGCATACCAACAAGAGCATTATACTGTTTATTTTTATTTACAAATTGATTTATTCTGTTGTTCCTATTCATTTATTTATTTAAGGCCTGGTACATCTGTTGCAGTATACTCATTTTTATTTAATCAGAATTATGTATACCACAGCACCGGAAATAATTCGAGCAGCGGTGCTAATGACTAAAATAACATTAGATAAGGCGTAGAATCTCTGTAGGAAACTATATTACCTAACACGAGTATACTGGAAATGATGGTTCCTAATTTCTGTACAGTGTTTATTATTCTAGAATAAGCTGTATTGCGTAATAACAGGAATTAATTTATAACCTTACCATGCGTCTCGCGCTCGCTTGGTCTCCGGGCAAGCACAACACGGCTTCAGTTTAGGTTTCTCGGCGTTTGCCGCCGGCGCCGGAGGCTCCACTACTTTCACATCAGCAGCTTTAGCATCTGCATTACCCATTGTTAAGGAGAATACCGAAAATCTGATGCAATTCTATGCAAAAATCGCACTTGCACGCCAAGTTCGACCTTCAATGACAACCAACTGACATGACACTACAGACAAGTGACAGATGTCACATGGATGCAAGGTCGTTGCCGTCAGAACTGTGTGCGTTTACAAACAACGTTATGAGACAAGTCGTGTAGTGTAAGTGAACGCAATTTTTCACCAACCAAGTACATTTTTGCAATGTAATAATAATACTTTTAGTACCTCTAAATATAAGAGCGTATGTTAGTTCGAAATGAAACGACAAAATTATTTCAAACTTTAATTAGACAAGCAAAACTTAAAATTAGAGTTAAAACTTTCCTTTTCTACAGGAAATATAAAAATAAAACGAAATAAACAACCTGACACCGAAATGATTAAAACTAGAGCCTCTAAATTTAAAACACAAACATACCAAATTAAATTGTAATATTCCATAATCTAAAAACCAAAAATTACATACTAACATCTCATAATCATACTTTAAAACAGATTGATCGTAATCACAAGTTCATGATTAAAACATTACACTACATTTTATGACCTTATAAAAGTAAGAATCATAGAGTAAACGAAATGATACATAACTTCTTGGTGGAAAAATTATGAAAAAGAATAGAACTGTAGACTGCGTTTTAAAAGTTCGCAACAGTTATGTATCAAAACTTTACATAGCTATGTAAAACAATACACCTATCTAATCTAAAACAAAAAGCATTCACATTTAATTAGCATGTTAATATAGTTAAAATCAAAAATGCAGTAAAAAAAAACTTAAATTCATAATCACAAACACAATGATTGGAGGATACATTATTAAAATGTTAACTGATTAAAATGCAGCACTGTGACGCGCGTTGATACATAATTGTCACATAAGTTATCGCCGAACAGTATAAAAATAGTCGTATTTAAAATCAAGTCAATTCTAGCTGTCCAAATTGTTTCTGCCGATTGTGCGGAAAATGATCGATTGAATAAGATTTTTCGTATCTAAACTGAAAAATGGCACTTCGAAAGAGGCCGGTCTGACCTGTGTTATAAATGTAATGAATAATACAAGAATCGAATGTGCGATTTTCCAATTTCGACCTAAAAAGTGTCCTTGAAAATCATATTTTGCCAAATATGGAATTAAAGGAATGCACACATGATTACGAAAACATTTTCCTTAGCACTAGTTGATAAAATGTTAAAAGCTCAATAATGTAATCAAAATAGTCTGAATATTCTGTGCTAAAACATTGTAAACGATGGGTTAAAAAATAAAACATGCTCTCTCTATTCTACGATTAAAATAATTAAGAAAAAAATACTTAAAAACTATAATTCTACGGCGCTTGGCCCGTTTACTTCAACAATTACCTGTAGAGATCTAATCGTCGTTGCTTTTAGCTATCGTAAAAATCTATATAAAAAAACATCTTATGGACTACATTTGATAAAATTCTCAAAAAATCAACGTGATAGGAACAAGCTCATTGCAATAACATCTCATTCTATTACAAAGGTAGTTCTAATCATATCAGTACATTACAAAATCTTAAAGATAAATGCCGTCTTAAATATGAAGTCTACCTTTTCATTGCATTGAGTATAATAAAAAACAACAATCAGACTTGGTCTGTGGGACTGAAGAGAATAATTATAAGATCTAAATTAATTTGTACTTTTGAATCAGTCTTAATTCTCCAGTCTTTTTACGCATATTACGGTAAGGTTGGTCATGTTAAATAGCCATTAAGTTTTGCTTATCTCATAGTAAACTTGACTTAATTTATTATATTGAAGACTCTAGATTTGATTGCTTAGTACTTATATTTCTCGGTATAATTAATTGTACATGCGATTGGTGGCTATTTAATGACCGCACCTATGTCCATATACGCTGCGTGTTTACCATTTGTCCTGTGCTAGATTCGGGAACCGAGACGGAGAACCCACCATCGGACGGTCAGCACTTGAAGCGTTGTAACCGCCCTTCTGGTTTTTTAGATCTGTGGAAAACAGAGAGTGATTAGAGATACTTGATTATATGTTATGGAGATACAGAATTCGCGCCAGTAAGATATGGTAAATATATCATTGGCCTTTTAGATTATATCATTTTTGTAATGGTCGACTACTTTCGAACAATAACACTGAACCCAAATACTTTGCTTTTTTTTGACAGGCTTTCTTTGATTTTTTTTTATTTTATATTTTCGCTGTTTTTTTAAACAGTCTTTGAGGGTTAAAGGCCCGTCTTACACCTATTTCCTTATCATAACTATAGTTAACCGTATTAAGTAAGTTAACGTTAAAGTATGTATTTACCTGCTATCAATAGCAGCATTTTCCTGCGGGCGCCGAACGCGGTGATGCCGATCTCCACGAGGTCCGCCTCGTTCAGGGACGTGAACGTCGACATGTCTAACTCGTGCTTCTTGAACAAATCTGAAAGAAAAAAATTAGGTATATATTATTTCAGTTTTTACTTGCACGTTTATACACCTTGATTTTTTAGTCGTCTTACAAAAGCAGCCCAGTTCATGTATCCAATGACTAGAACACGTTCATGATAAAAAATAGGTATTTATGAGATTTCAATAAATTAAAAATGCAATTTATATTCAATATTATGATGTAATTTGTAGTTTTTTAGAAACACAGCTCTGTTGCGAGCGCGGTTCGAGCCTTGTAACAATGGTGAGGGGCGCGGGCGCAACAGAGCTGTAATCGGCGGCGTTTTTATCATTTTTATGAGTATTTTTCAGATTTCTATTGTTTAATTTTTCTTCGTACTTATTATCTTAGTTGATGATAAAAAAATAATAATCGTGCCTAGGGGAATTTTACGTCGGATACATGAACTGGGCTGCTTTTGTAAGACGACTAAAAAATCACCGTGTATTTATACACCGAATGTCACAGCAATTGGTTGTTTAAGGAACAAATTTAACTTGAGTTTCTTTTTCCTTCGACAGAAGACAAACGATCACCTATGGACATCCGAAAGACCAGGCGAGTCACAAGCGCGTTGCCGGCCTTTTAGTACGTAGTTACCGAATTGTGTTATCGTTTGAACTTAGTATGTAGTCTCTTTCCCATATTCAGACCACTTAGAAAGCAGCGTAACGCGATACAGAGTAGGTACAACAGTAACCTATCATAAAAACCCAAATATGTAATTTCTCTCACCAATATACTTGTGCAGTCCGACATCCCTGAGCAGCGCGTACAGCTGCTGGTAGCGGCAGTTGTTGGCGGGGCTCGCGGCCGCAGGCGTCGGCGGCGAGCACACCGGCTCCGCGATGTTGGGCCGGACCAGCTCGGAGCGGTTCCAGGCTTTCTCAGGCTGGGGATAGGGTTTTAAATTAGGAGAATACTAGAGGACGAAAAATATAGAAAAACAAAAGCATATATGTGCAATACCTGGCTATACGAATTAACATCACTACAGAATAGTACCCATGGCTTTGTTAAGCCTACAGAGCGTGTAGCTTATAGATGCAAGAAGCGAATTTGAATTCGATTCCAAACTAGTAAAATATTTTTTAATGGTGACGTAAAATATCGCGGGAAACTCTGGATCTCAAAATTTTTGTTTTCGGAATCACCAACTCCGCAAAAAATGCTTAAATACTCGTTCTGTATTTTAAAGGAAATACCAATAAACAGGGGTGATGCATGAATATCTTCGAGCCGTTTAAAAAACAGTAAGCAGAGGGTAACAAAGATAACGGATTTAAAGTTATTTCTGCCAACATGATCACTATTTTTTGAAAAACTTACGGTAGTAACGTTATCCTGGTTCTCGTTGAGGTTGATGGGTCCGGGCGAGGTGTGGCTGAAGTAGTACCCCGACCAGCGAGGCGTCGGCACGCGGTATGCATTGCCCACAGTTTCACGCATAGCCTGAACATGACACAAGACAAATTAGTTAAGTAACATGCAATACTTAAAATGCTGTCTAATCTGAGAGATAGGAAAAAGCCTTTGGTATTCAGTGGAATCAGTGGGACAGTAGCCGCTGAATAAAACAACAATGTGTTCTGGTAACAATATTTAAGACATAATGTTTTGAATTGAATAAGTTTCAAAATTACACTAAGAAAGCAGAGCATTACAAACCACGGATGATAGCTAACAATCAAAGGCTCAGCGAATAAAGTAATTCTCTGGTAGCAATAACAATTGCAGCCTTATTCGCGATTCGTTTTGAAAAAAATATCCATAATTAGGCTTTGATATGAGAAAAACTGTTTTCTTGGAATGACCGATGCCTACAAGAAGAACTTGATTCCACTTTTGAGAAATACTTTCTATGTCTTTTAACACCTACAAAACTCAATATACCGCCTTCTTCATGAGTATAATGAAATGGAATAATATCCTCGTTTTAACATTGTTATGTCGCCTTACATCGTATATCACCAAACTGGCTCCTTGATATTGACAGTTCCGATGCATTATGCATGCGCGCATGGCTTGCACTTAAGGCAAATAATTTGCCCCGACCTTAACACCATTGGTATGATTAGTATGCCAGTACCACAAACCTTGTTACGAAGGCTGCAGTTGTAAATTATTTCGGAAGGGCCATGGGCGATATTGCAATAAATTTGTTTATTTCCTTATTGATATATTGAAGACATCGTTCGATGTTCGAGTCTAATTTGCACTAGCTAAATAACAATAAATATTTTGTAAGCCTTGTGACTATGTTGAATTTTAGCATCAACCATTTCAAGTGATTCCAGTCCATACAATTTTATTTTATACACAACTAGCTTTCCCGGCGAACTACGTACCGCCTAACAGTTGATGTATTTTTTTTTTAATTTTTCATATTTTAAAACCGTTTAAGCCTTCCCTGGCGTGCTACGAATATTTCAAGCCTAAAATGAGCCAAATCGGTTCAGCCTTTCTCGAGTTTTAGCGAAACTAACGAACGGCAATTCATTTTTATATATAAGAAGAAGATTATGGTTCTATGTATAAGAGTATAATCTAATGCGCTTGCGCACCCTTTTGTTTACCAATAAAGGACCTTACGTACACCGGAAGCTCTACGTACTAATACTACTACGGCTGCCTGCGCTACTAGCTATATTAATACTACTGTACTCCGGTTGGGTCTGAAAGTATTCGGGCTATCCCGTGTGAAAACCGTTCTTAAATGTATAATAACCAATCCGCCTAACGAAATTTACTATAACAATATTGAATACTAACCTTTCCAGCCTCGACCTTCATCTTCCTGTACTCGGAGAGTGGGGACAGCTTGTTGAGGGTCTCGAGAGTCTTCTTCTCGCAGCCCACAGCGCGCCGGTCCGACAGCGGCAAGTCTGATATAATGCTCGCCAGTTCTGGACATACTAGACCGTGTTAAAAGAATTGTCAGTCAAATAAGTTACAATGTTACATCTGGAGTTAATTATTGCTGGGTCATAATAATACCCGACAAAATGGTCAATACATCAATTTGTGTATTGATTTTAGTTTGTAAGCGATCTCAACGTATATGCTAGGTATTAGCTTTGAGAAGAGTGCTAGTAGATATTGTTACCGCTTTTTTGTCCCTTAGTAATCCTTATATCGATAAACACTATGTTACATAAGAAACAAACAGAATAACGAGGGTACTGTTTAAAAACAGGTACTTCTCTATTATATGCGCAAACGCACCTTGTTGAGAGCGTTCAGCGTCGGACGAGGGCGCGGGGCTGTGAGTCTTGCTGATCGGAGACACTGATGGGGACACCACGTTGCTGCCATCACCACCTGTATACCAAAAGTTGGAAGTTTAAACATCTGTACATACTATATGAACTTTAAGCTAAAAAATATTATGGCTGGTTTGTAACATGCTGTATCACATGACAAACTTAATACTTAGGGAACCTACTATTATAATGCTTGGTCAGTAGACTTAACTGAGAAGTAAAACGGTGCTCGTGAAATCTCTGCTTTATGAGGTTCTTAAATTAGAGTAGCGGGAGGCTAAGGTATAAGGGAATTAAAAAAAAACATACTGAAAGAATTCTTACCAGATAAATTCTGAGCGTCAAGAGACACAGAGCTGCCTGTAAAGTTGCTTTGGTATCCACTGCTTGCCTGCGAGCTTGAATTCAGTATTTGACTTAGGGTTGTCTGCAATAAAGAGTAAAGTTTAACTTTTGTATTTATTACGTGTTAATTTTCTTAATACATGTTTTAATAATTAAATACAGTCAGACCATCAATGGGACCTCTTTTCTTGGAATCTTTTTGTAATATAGACACTTTAATAACTTCACTAAATCATAATTGTGATACAAAAACAAGTTTAATAATAATTGTTTTACTAACAGGTCTGTTATCAACCGGCATTTGCTGGTACTGAGGCTGCATCATGTTCATTTGCTGCTGTGGATGACCCATTTCAGCTCCATTCGACATCACTGCAATTGAAATATGTTATTATATCTTATTTAATGTTCATGTTAAGGTAACCCTCACGGGTTTTGATACGTACTAGTTCCATTTTGCCGAGACATAGGGCCTACTAAACGGAGATTTGTAAATCTCTTCGTTGTTAAGTGCGCTGTCAAGCTTTCAGAACTGCAATATTACTTTGTTATGTGGCGGCAAGCCCTCAGGTAAATAGTATAGGTAAATCTGTGAGGTTATAAAGAACCGTGGATCTATTTGTGTGAGTGGTTGAGGTCCCGCCTAACCTAAAGCGCGCGAGGTGTCACGGGTTCGACCCCCGCGTGGGACATGATTTTGTGTGATCCACAAATGCTTGTTGTTGGTCTAGGTGTTTCTACGCATGTGAATTGTATGTTTATAAAACCTCCCGCGACACAAGGATTGAATAACAAAGTGCGGAAGACAAAAGAAAACATCTCAAAACTGAATAAAGTAATGAAAATATTATAAAGTAACTTACTGTTCCAAGATCCCTGCTGATTCTTATACATGACATTATTGTGGTTCGGTATCAAATTGGGACTGGGATAATGGAAGGCTCTCGGATGAGCTGGGTGTGCAGGATGTACGGGCGCGGGCGGCGAAGGCAAAACCCACGGCGTCGCGAACACTGGTGGTGATAGTGGTGACATAGCGAGTGGGGCCAGGAGAGGGGACCCGATGTTGAACGGTGAGCCTGAACTGGGTGAGAACGGGTTGTACATCCCGAATGCTCCTAAGTTATTTGCGGATATGGACGGGATGTTGTAAGATTCAGGTATTTCAGCGTTTATAACTGGTTCTTTGTCGTTTAGAAGCTCGCGACGGGCCTCGTAGATGTCACCTGAAATTGATTTGTTAGTTATTCCTTTTCCTTTTCTTATTTTTTGCCATTGCCGTAGCATTAATGTATGTACCATACGATAATTATAATATAAGGGAGTTTTTCCTTTTAATATTTATTCTACGAAACGATGTAAGTGAACAACTATAGTTAACTTTTGTGTTAACTGTGTTGTTTGTTGTTGTTTAAACCACTGCCGTTATTGTTGCGTGTTCATTCCACTTTGGACAACATTTATTACCATTTATTATTGAGGACATGTGACATATATTATAGTTTACAAGTAATACAATATAAATGGTACATACCAGCGCATCTCTCAATCCCCTTAATAACCACAGACGTGATCCCCTGTTTCGGCTTGCGTCTGATGTTGATGTACACGTTGTACTTCTGCATGAGCTTGTTAGCTGTCTCCGTCTCGATGCGGCACGCCTCGTCTGACACGTCGAATATGACCACCAGGGGGAGGCTGCCCTATTTGTATAGTTATGGAGAAAGTTTAGTTTGTATTAGAGGAAGCACGTATAAAATAAAACAAAGTGTGAGTCTTTTTTGTGGCCGTTCTGTTCCTGCGTATTACATGAAGATACGAATAAATTGACTATAGAAGTTTCTCGGTTATAAGCACTGAATTAAAGCAAGGAGAAAAAAAGATTATGAGTGAGATTCTGATGAGGTAGATACAGGAGTCATGTTTTTAAGCACCAAGACGTTATAACAGAAAAAACCCCTGATTAGATGAACACAATTAGACTTCAATGGGGCTCTTGATAATTAATAACTGATCAATTTAAACCACGAAATGGATTACACATTGCAGAATCTCGTGGTTTACCTACATGAAAGTATTTAGACTCCAATGGTGCTCTTAATAAGAACTGATGAGTTTTCACCCTTTAAATGGATAACACTATTATATTTTTATAATTTAATAGATTTGGAAACGAATCATTTATATTATTACGAGAAAAACATTGAATACTTCTTTCCAGAACTGTTTACAAGTGACTTACAACCAACTGCTGCCTAGCCGCATACACATCCTTGATATTGCCAGTGATGGTGACACAGCTCTTCTTGATCATGGGTATGTTGGGGTCGTCGGCGTCCGGGAACATGATCTGCGTGTTGGTGCCCTTCATGATGACCTTGAGCTGCTCCGCGCCGCGCCCCATCACCACGCTGTGGTGCATCGGGGATATCTCCAGGGACATCTGTACTTGGGTTTGGCTCTGGAAGTGTTGTGGTTAGTTTAGTTTTAAGGAATTTGGTACAGTGTTTTCACCTCCTTCCTAAGTTAAATGAATATCGTAGACCCAAAAGACGAGAGCTCCCTAGTCAAGTGGGCTTCCCGCCATCTTTTATTCTTAGAGTGTTGTAATTGTCGAAGCGTGCTTGCTTTCACAAACACTACTTGACAACATTGTGGGTAGCACTATTGAAGACCTTTCTTTAAAAAACACTTCTAGAACATCACACGAAAATGATTAATCGAATTCGTGTGCGTATTATTAGTTATATTATCAGTCGTTATAAATAGAGAAGGAAAATATCGTGAGAAAATCGGCACAAGCAAGAATTTTATAAACACCCTAAAAGCCTCCTGACGGTTGTCCGTCAGAAGCTCAAAACCCTACCCTGACACCAGTTTGTACATTAATCATATGAAAGAAATTTATGCTATTATCTAATTATCACGTATGTATCAAAGCAGGGATATATTGTATACTCACAGCTAGCGGGCCACACATGTAGTTCATGAGCAGGTTGGTGGCCTCCATGGTGGCGTGCAGCTCCCACTGCACACCCTTCACCACCAACAGGTTTGCGTGCAGCTTAGCACGGTTGCGTAACATTACCTACGAGACGCGACAGTTTCATTAACACCCGACACATCATGGCTCGTATCATTTGATTGTGGGAAAATTTAAAATTTAAATCCAATTGTCAAATAAGAGTTTGAAAGATGATTTCTCATGTGGATTACTGACGGAGGTAAAAGAATAAATTTCTACTACAGCACTGATTATACAGGTAATTTTTTTTTTCGATTCAAATTGAAATCAACTTAACAATTTACAGTCACATTGTGAACAGACAAAAAATTAAGATATAAAAGGGGAGTGTTTCAGCGGTTCGCAATAATTATACATGAAACAACAACACTCAGTTTTAGTGTACTTTAAGAAGACACTAACCTGCACATTGTACTGGTCCTGAATATTGAGAACGTAAGGCGAGGTGATGTCGGGCAGCGGCTGCGAGCTGTGCGTTATAGGCAGCTCGAAGGAAAACACCAGCGGGGTGAGAGCCTAGCACGTAAAAACAGATAATATAAAATAGATAAAATATTAATTTGGGTACAAACCAACAAACAGGTTTTTGGATATTGGTCTGCGCAATTACTCAGCGTCGCGACTATGGTAGTTTTATCAGGCGCTGTAATAATAATTTTTTTTTTTTTCTCAGACAACAGAGGTCCACGGGTTAGTTACAGAAACACTTATAAAAGCTATGTTAGTAACACACACATAAAATATAATAATAAAACCTTAACATTACTCTTGCCTCACCAGTATTTGCATAAAGTGTTGCATAATAGGCGAGTCAAGTTTATTTGTTAACATCTCCAGAATGCCATTTGAGCTTGACCGTGCCCTTTGCAGAAGTGACGCCGTTTTAAGTCGAATCATGGCATAAAAGTCATGGGTGTGATGCTGTGCGAACATGTTTGAGGCACTACAGAAACGCGGCAAGCCCAAAAGCATTCTGAAGCCGTTATTGTACTGGATTCTCAATTTATCCAATACTCCACGCGTGTAACTAAACCACAGGCTACTCGTGTAGAAGGTTTGGCAATACGCTTTAAACAAAGTAACTTTTACCTCCTTACTACAGCGAGCAAACCTACGTGCTAACATATTCGCTCTCACAGCAAGAGCCCTGCGTTCCCGTTCAATATCTGCATGATCCCCAAGGTCATCCGTGACACAGTGCCCCAAATATTTAAACTGTGTCACTTTTGTGTAATGTAGCTTTTATTATGATAGTGATAAAAAAAGCAGTTTAACGTAACAATATAAAATAATGGTTAAAATTACAATTCTGTGTATATTACCTACTGAAAAAAAAAATATTGCAATTGAGTTGTATGTAACTACTCAATTACATAGGTGTACCTAGAGTACATAATATTTTTATGATGATGTAACACACAGGTATTACCTTTGTACCTCTATTTCCTTCATGAATTATTGATCAAATAGTGTCAACCTACTACAAACAAAATAGTGAATAAGTAATATAATGATAATGAGAGTTGCATATAATAATTGCTTATTTTATGGAATTGACTGCATGACTGAAATGACTGCACGGATAGACCCACTTTGCGCGACGTGTCGCGGGTTCGATCCCCCGGACAAGCATTTGTGCGATCCACGAATGCTTGTGCTGAGTCTGGGTGTCTTTGTGCATGTGAATTGTATGTTTGTCAAACCCCCGCGACACAAGGATTAAATTACTTAGTGCGCGAGTAGATTTTTACAAAAAATTAAATAAACATACAGCAAAGAAAACAATCTTAACTAATTTTATTCCACTTCCAAAAGGAGGAGGCTCTCAATTCAGTCTTTAGTTTTTATTTAGAAATTGTTAACTTCGGACTTAATGACCGAAAAAACGATTTTGACTATTCTTTTTTTATTGAACTAGCTATCATTCATCCCATATAAACTTCATCAAATTTGGCTCGGTACTTTTTTTATTTGAAATGTCTTACATTTCCTTTGTTAAAACAACATAATTGATTATTCATATTAGTGTTACTGACCCTGACGCGTGCCCTGGCGCGTTCCACGCGCTCCATATCGCCGGCGATGGACACCTGGTTGCTCTTCTCCACGGCGCTGGTGCGGTTCGAGTCCGGGAAGTGGATGTGACAGCCCGTCTCCTCCATCACGCGCTTTATCGTTAGACCACCCTACAAAATGTTATATTACATTAATAATAAGCACTTATAAGTTATTCGCAATGCTGGGAGAACTCGAGACCTTGCTTGAGGAAAGGTATTACATTATTGATACCTTTATACTTTTAAAGATAATAAATTACGTTGCAAGTGTCAACAATAATACAGAATTGAATATAATATTTTTTTGCAGGAAAAAAAGTTAGTGTTTGCATCGATATTTTTATTTTCATTTCAGCTTTCAAAGTATGTATATACGACTCTTACTATGCTTTCAGCTGTTGAAGACTTCCAAGTCCAGGTTTGGAATTATATACCTTGACATTCTTGGCCTATCATGCAGTGCCAAGTGGCTTAATTAAACCAAATTTGGACTTCCGTAGCTTGCTAAATAGTCAATAGACCATATTATTATAATAAGGTTAAGGCGTAGCATAACGAAGTAAAATTTTACAAACTTCCTTCAACGAAATAACCATACCATTTTCCATCATACAGACATAATCTTAGGTATTTATAAACATACTACTTTTTATTACTGAAAAGACCTTATATTGTATAGATGCTACTTATAGTTAATTGTAATTGCAGTATGGGTACCCGTATTAACTTGCAAATCAAGGCAAATAACATACTACATAGTGACGCACTTAATAAAATAATTATTAAGTTACGTCTAACGAATAATTAATGTTTAGTTTCAATTGCAGGTAAATACTTGTTTTTTTTTTAATTGCCATTGTTTATCTGTAAGCAAGATATAAGGTCGGTTCTTATCAAGATCGACGATTAAGTTATTGAGCAGTTTAACGTAAATTATTATGGGTCTATTGTAAAAAGTGTAATTATTTCAATTCAGAATTGTTTATTTTGTTTTTGTATTGCTGCAGGGCAATGACCTTTCTTCCTCTATCTATCCTCCTTTCAAATCTTATTCAGGTCTTGTAGTGTAGTGAGACAGTTTTACAGGACAGTTGTCGTGTGTCGTGTCGTAGTTGTGTCGTGTTGTCGAGCAAGTCACGTTTATCCTGTCAAAACTTGTGAAGTTTTAGCCTTTTTAGCCCGTTTTTAGCCTTCCGTAATGTTTTTGTCGTTGAAAGCAACCCCATCATAAGATGACTAATGAGATGGTTAAGCTTAAGACCGATGACTTGATAATGCAATACAGCTTGTTATTGCTATAGTGAATGGTTTCTCTATTAAATAACTACACTCCGTCAAACTATTTAGTAATCTGTGACTCCGTGAAGGGGTACAGGATTTACGATTACGCGGTTTTTAGTCGATATATCATTAAATGCGTAATTTATTACATTACAACGTCTAGTTCTAATTTTACTGAAAAAATATATTTTTATTCTCTTAAAACTCCCAGTGCCAAACTTAAAATGTTACCAGTAAAGAGAAATACAACCGTGTGAAATATGAAGTAAACAGGGAAGTAATAGATTTGTTACAACTGCTTATAATGTGTAAAAACAAGGCCTTGTGAACAACACCTGGCGGTGGCAGACATTATTTATTATAATTATTGAAATGATAACAATGGCGGTGTCCAAGGATTGTAATTACAATAATGTGAAAGATATTTATAATAAATTCTCATTGGTTCTGAAAGATCGTGTCTTCCTGCTCTTTATTGATATTGAACTAATATTTCGTAATTATAAACGTATTATAATATAATGCTGCATAGTCTCCTTTTAATTGGTTATAGAAACCATTTAAAAGCGGATATAGTTATGAAACGTTTATGAATTTCAAAGTGATTTTTCGATTTCGATTTGTTTTGTTTTTGAAAATGTTTCAGATTAAATTAAGTGGTATAATAGCGGACCAGTACAGTGGAGTACCAAGTCAGAGTTCAATAGTTCAAATCCCGGAAACCGCCAATGTCTTTTCGAATTCGTTTGCCAATTATAAAGTAATTGTAACTGGCCAAAACTTGTAAAGGAGATCATTGATAGAAAACCAGCATTTCTGTTTACGTGTTGGCCTCTGACATGTCCGAACGGGGTGCGTTCAGACATGTCAGAGGCCTACACGTGGTTTTTTTCTGATGTTACTTGTAAAAAAATCAATCACACGTTAAGGAAAAACGTAATGCGAGTTAAACGAGAGGCTTTTGTAGTTCAATACGAATATCATAGTGCATTATTCGAAATTATGTATATCATCTAGAACCAACAAAGACCTACACAAGCTTACCCAACCCATCATAAAACACCAGCAGCAATAAAACCATAATATAGGTATTCCAAGAACATTACTACAAATAAGCGGGTAGCACTAACTCGAGAATACTCGAGAATTGTAATTGATGTGAAATCATTAGCGTCAGGATTACAAATAGGACAAGTTGCATAGTTCTACTCAACTTGGCTCGAACGTAATAGTATCTTTATTCCAGTTGGAAAGAGACAGCACTATAAATATCGATATATTAAGCTACGATCGACTCGGTCGTTCTGTAGATGGGTGACCATCTTTGTCATAACGAGACCAGGGCCCCAATTCTGGTCAATTACAATGGCCGATGAAGGCTTTTAAAAATGACATTTTTTGTATTTTTTTCCTGCTAAATAATTGGAAATTCAGTACGTAACGGTACACGGGGTACACCCAAGGTCAATATAATTAACTTCCAATTATTGTATTGGCAAAATGCTTAAGAGAATAGGAATAATTTCAAATTTAATCCAATTGCCATTCATTCATCGGCCATTGTAAAATAGCAGAATCGGGGCCCTCTCTCCGTGTTTCGGAAGGCACGTTAAATTGCTTTTCCTCACTGTTATTCATTCATCTCCGACGGTCGGTAGTCAAAGCTAAAAATTCTGACAACTAGTCTAAGGTACCCCTTACGACTAGTTGTCAGAATTTTTAATCGTGTCGCCCAAGTCACTGGGTTGAGGAGGTCAGATAGGCAGTCGCTCCATGAAAAACACTGAATGCGATTAGACTGGAACCTGTCCCCAAAATAGTAGGGAAAAGGATCATGATGATGACTTTAATGTTTGTGAGACCCTCGCGACACAAGTCGAGTTAAAAAACAAATATCATTATGTTACTTATATATTTAATTATATACGAGGCATCTTAACTAATTATGCGAGTTAAAAGTTTGGTTTTGAAGTTTCATGGTACGGGGGATATCTCGATACTACTATAATACGGCGAGTTTCGCTGTCACATTGATTTATTTAAGCACTCAAGGAACATTAGTCTGTTACTTGATACCAAGAGAGATGTATACAGTGTAAATAGCGTTTTAAATAGTTAGGTACCTAGCATTAAGTGTAACTCGATCACGTCTACTTTTAATGATTGATATCATTGTCTCATCTGTTAATAGAAAGATAAGTTGTTATATATTATGGAGAATACACACACATACAATATTGTATCCTGATGGAAGTACTTTTGTATTCGTAAAAGTATTTCATTTTTTTATTTCCATAAAAAAGTAAGAATTGTAATTTCGTTATTCTCTTACGCCTATCAATATGGTATTTGGAAAAACCGTACCACAAGATGGCAGCCATACATCAATGATGTAATAAATGTTTATAATGCTCATGATGATGATTAAAACGAGGTAGAGCTACTTGCCATGCCGTTTCATTACAATGTAGAGTAATTAATAAGTTCAAATCATTTGAACTTTTAGATACTACCGGTCTTAAACTGTGTTGTTGTCATCATCTTTTTAGATCCTAGGTAAGTATTTTTATTGTTAATTGCGACGCTATTAGACATGCTAAAATGAAAGTAGATTGTTACAGGGAAGCTCTGTTGAGGAATCAATTTTTGTTGCGCACAAAGACGATTTCTGATACAAAATGGTAGCCCATCTTAAAACCTTTTAACATAGCATAAAGCATGTCAAGTTTGAGCGCAATGTAAATTAAATAAATGTTTAATATTAAATAAAATTAAAATAAAATGGAAGGCTTCAAGACAAATCGCAAGCTTTCACGACTAGGTACCTTTATGAAAGTTCTTAAAAGAAAATTGTATTGAGAACATAAAACCTCCTTGTCCAATGTAACAAAAAAAAAAACAAATTGCGTCGAATATTAAACTCCTTTGATGACTGGCCTAATAAACTAAAGATCGCTGATATGTATTTACAACACTAATGTGGGCTCGTAAACGACGCGGAAAAAACAAATCGAGGACGCGATTGCAAATGAGCAAGCGCAAATAGGCAGATTAAACAGACATTTACATTGGCCTGTGAAACGATGCCTTTGACAGATTAAAAAAAAACTCACCTTTCCTATGATGTGCGAGTGGTCCGTGTAGCTGACATCTATCTTCATTGTAACACGGTTATTCTGAAAAATATAATTAAATTAATATTTTGATCGAATGGAGAGCAAGTTCTAAATAATAAATGTACTTATTAACAAATGACCGTATAATTGAAGTGAGGAATTGGTCTCGTTTTTTTCTATTCGCAGACACTTTGATCAGTCGATTGTAGAGCAGGTAGAAGTAATTAGTATTTTCGGTGACTCTATGGTTAGCTTTGCTCTACCGCAGTGAAAACCTAATTCCTTGTTTTTTTTTTAATTCAATCATACGCAGTAGAGGTCAGTGACCTTTCCCTATTCACAAAATTGACTGTAATTCAGCTTCTAGAAAAGTTGAAAACCTACACTTAGACTTACAATTTACATTTTAAATAACACTGCACCTAAAATGTACTTGTCCGTACGTGACAAGTACGTATATACATCTATGTACCTATATACTGCTGATACATTACCGGACCTATCTGACTTGTAAACCGTAGACTCATAGGCTTATAAATGAGGTTAAAATAGAGTTGCAAGTAAGCGTAAATCATAATAAGATGTAAAGTTAAGCAGCCCCCTCCGAGGTTCGTTTTTGGATGGGTGCGCGCCATGTCAGTCTAACTCATCAGTAACTATAAAATAAATGTTGGGTTTTAAAGGTGCCTAGGTAAAAGAGACTAAAACATTTAAAAAAACATGGATTTTTTTAATATCTTGTTATTAAATCATAATTTCATTTATTCAAATATCAGACATTAATTTGGAAGTTGAAGTCTTCAATTAAATGATAAACCACATACAAAAAAAACTTACGTTAATCGTAAAACTAAAATGTATCTCCTAAAATGCGCCGTCATTTTAATTTAACAATAAATAATTAACAAATACACAAAACACCCAACATTAAATAAAACTGAACTAAACTATTACCTATTAAAACAAATATTTATAATAAATGCAGGAAACGAAAATTATTCAAAGTAATTTAATTAATTACATACCCTTGTGTCCAATAACTGGATAATTTTCTCACGAGCCAGCTTCACATCATCAGTTCGACCAGCGACTCTCACGTGTGGATCTAAATACAACAAGTATCACATCAAAACCATATTAAAATAATAATCATTCACTGAACTTGTAATGGTAGCCAATACCTTCAAAAAGATCAATAAATTTATTTTCGCGTATTTGTCTAATAACATCATAAACTAAATCGTCACTATAATCATTAAAAACCATGGTTACTTCATTAAATATAATTAAAAACGTTAAATTGATTAAAAATAACTTATTTCATGTAACTGGCGTACGCGCAAATGCAATTTGAAATAAAATTTTGGAAAGAGCGCCAAGCTGGCGCCGATGCGCTAGTCTACTTGGCGCCGTAGCGCGCCCGCCAAAAGTCACAAGCGCGGTTATTTTCAAAATTTAAAAATTAAATTTTTTATCCGTTCATAAAAATATCGAACATTTTTTTTTAAATACGTTTCATTTTACCTATGTCATTACAATTTTACCTTTTTTTGAACGAGCTCCAATTTTGAGACGAGCGGGCCAATTTATCAATGTGTTTGTTTCAGTCATTACCTGAAATTAAAGGTTTTTTAAAATGTGTATTGTTTTATTTTATTCTAGTCGTGTCCTTTTTGGATAATACTTACTCGGTGGAAGAATGCTTGAGCCGTTTGTGTCTCATCCAAGTTATCTGAAAAGATAACTTGGTATTATTTTCTAATATTTCCGTACATATAGGTTTATTTTATGATATTTTATTACATACCGGCCAGCATAGCTTCCAGTCGACGTCGGTCAACACGAAATCTTTCTTGGTATACATCTTCAGCACTGTTTAACCCAAGAATCACTGCTAATTTCTGTAAGTCTTCTGCTGACGTCACGGAATTACTCGTTCCACTTCCAGAAGCCTATAACGGTCATCCCCAAATAGGTTGAAATACAAGTAAATAATATTGATTCGATATTTATTACCTATATTCAGTTGGAAGTCTTCAGTTTCTTTTTAGAGATGTAATAAAAGATGTAAGGGTTAACGTATAATCAAGATGGCGGTTGGCTTAATTATTTATCAAAAACCTTTGATGAAATAATGCACATTAAATTAAATATTAATTATAAATTATAAATTATAAAATAGACAATTTAACTTACTTCGCTTAATGTATCTTTGTCTGAATTATGTTTAAATTCCGATAAATGCGTTTTCACAGTTAAAAAGTTGGTCGATGCCATAGCTAATTAAATTTTGCAATAATGGGTTTATTAAACAATATTATAACAGTCAATGAATAGTAATTATTAAATAAATAATATAAATTGTCTAGCACATAATTAATACAATTTTATAAATTTAATTCACGTGGCTACGAATAGCAAAACTACTTCACGTATTGGTTGACCGAAACCGAGTATTGTCGAACGCTTCAATACTCCTTAGTACCCAGACTCGACGAATAATTAAGGGTAAAATGTGGGTAGTTGTAATACCTTTGATTGGTTTACGGTTACTCGATTAGATCCTCATGTGAAGTACTTGCTACCTTAGAAAAAGTGGAACCTAGATGTACTTATCTATATCGAAGTATTTATTTATTGCTAAGATATTCCGTTACATCATAATTTTTTTAAATAGGGTAGTTTGTATAAAATCTTTAAAGCACATCTATGTGTAATTTGCCACACGGAGGCCCGTCTTGAAACAACCAATAAGAATTCTACCCGCCTCCACACGCTGGCGGCGAGACGGCGCCAACCCGTTAATTTCGCTGGACTTTTTTGTATGTAGATAAAAAAATGTAAATGATTCAAGATTCAATTAAACTTGGAAATTGCTTAAAGCTAGAAGTTATACCATCTTATACAAGGTAATACATCAAATTAATAAATAGATAATTTAAATTTAAATAAACACTTATTTTAAAATTGAAATATATAAAAGTTATTTTCCGTTATTATGAGATACTGAAAATTTTAATAATAATTGCAATAAATATTAATATAGTATTAAATTATGATTGTTTCTACGTTACTTTAACATAAGTACTTATTATATTATTATGTCACTTATTTAAGAATGAAGACATTATGAAACGGAACGTTCTGTAAACATATTTTGAGCGCACGCCGCGTGAGGTCGCGTCAGTCGGGTTTCTGCGCTTGCCGGTGTTGGGTGTGCGTCTTCCTCGACTCTTGAATTCGTGTCATAGTTATTTAAAATTTTATATTTATTAATTAAAATAGCCTTAGCTTTATTTGAATTATTTTTAGACTATAGTGTAATCATTCTTAAGTGTGTCAATTTTACGTAAAGTGTGTATTAACCTCTATTTAATAAGTGTTTAAAAATAAGTCGGTGAGTATCCCATACTTAATTTCTTTTATGTAACTGAACATTCTACTCTCTTTATAAAACTTTTACTGCATTATGTTTGATGTAGCGTAGAATACTAACTAGCCGTGGTTTATTTCCTGACCGAACAGCTGTTCGCTAGCCTAACAACCTAACAACACGGCAACGACATATTGTTTCGCCACTAAATCACGTTTTACTTTCTTGAATTTCTTTTACACAACCTATGTGACTATGAAATCAATAAGGTGTAAATATGATACGAGATGATTACTTTAAGTAATGTTCCCTCTCAAGCTGTAGAGGTAAATCGATAAAACGTGCCATTGCTGTGTGATTTTATGTTGTAATTTTGAAGGTATCTTGTGTGGTTCACATTATTACACCTTTTATATTCCGTACCTTACTATTTTGGATGTTAACAAGCCTTGCAAATTGTTAAAGTTCTTATTCACCGATCTGACCTTAAGTAATATTTTGGCGCGAAAGCTTGCCTTATTTGCAGCTGTTCAATGCGCGAGGGGTTGGTAACAAAATGTGTTTATTTAAGAACGCATATCAAATATTTATTAATTGATGTTTTTGTCTTTTCACACTTGCATCAGATATTTTATAGGTGTTAACTACCTACTTATTATTTTATTTCAATCTCAATCTCGGTTAATGTAATGAACTCAGGTTATAAAATTCGTTATTTGTACAGAAAAACAAACATCAATAAGCAATTTTTCTACCTTTATTTCAATCTTCATTACCTTTGAACTATGTACTTAATGCAATACGCAGGAAACGAAGATTGAAATAAAACATTTTGTCGACCCACTATCATTCAGTGACTAAAGGTATTAAAAAAAAATAGAACAAATATTCGAAAATATCGATTATGTTATATCGATTTTTTTACAATAAAGGAGTTGTAATTTAACATAAAAAGTTAAAAAATTATAACGTAAATTAATCTGTTAACATAAGTTAGTAAGTATTGACTAATTAGGTACCTAAATTACTAGTTGAAAACCTATATTTATTTAGTTGTTTTACGATTATTTAATATTGATAATCTTCGGAATATGTTAAGCAAGTAAGATTATTGTCGCACCTGTTTTAATGTCAGTAATTACACTCCATACTTGCCTATTATTAATTCTGGAAAATTCTTGGTGGTAACTGCGAAATCTTGTCTGCGACAATATATCATTACAATTTTTGCTCCTAGAATTATTTTGTGCAAGCCTTTAATAATTTTGTGTTTGAGTTTAGACCTGTATTATTACACGAAACTGCAGTCGCAGTAGGAAGGTTTTTTATAACAAGTTTTACGTCATTCGGTGAAATATCTGGGTTAGTGGTCGATTCGGTTTTAAATTCTGGAATGCACAATTCGCCCAATTACTATTTTATCTCAGAAAAAAATAGTACAGCAATAGCCCGCCCATAAAAATATTCCAAGTTAAAAAAAACACAAATATCTATCCGTACGTATCGCGATAATTATTTTTGTGACAAATTAGAAAGAGCAATAATGGTACAGTTTTAGCTGTTGTTTCCGAAGAATCTGTATGTAGCCTTGAAATTAGCAAACGGCGGGCGTTGTATGATAACAGCCAAGAGCGGAAAGAAAACAATTTGCGGAAGAATATGAGGAAGTCATAGCCAGAGATAAGAAGCGGTTTGTTTCTTTTTTTGTTTAGTCTGTGGTGTTTAGACAATAGAAAATGATGCAAAAAGTTTTCGTTGTGCAGTATCCTTATTCATTTATTAAAACTAGAACATTAAAATCACTGATACTTATAAAGGAAAATGAAGTTAACAGAAACACACGTAAATTATTAAAATAACTATAAAACATTTTTATTATGCAATCATATACTCCGATTCATACAAGATTACCTTCTTCTCATCCGAAAATGTATAACAGTTTGGTCTCTCAATACACTTAAAAAAACACTTAGTTTTATCAAAGTTGCCGTTCGGCCTGTTATACTAAACTAAATTAATAGCATCACTAGTAATATTAATAAAAAAAAAAACATTTCTGTTAAACATCTAAATTTAAACAGTTTACCACTTGTGCCTTGTACCTACGTGTGCCTCGTGTCTAAATTTCATAATATTTAGATCACAAAATGTAAACTAGGTATGCAGAAGCTAGACGACAGAATAAAGACTAACCTTGAATGAACCATATCAAAATAGATTCGCGAGATTCGCTACAACATTGTTCCTTGGTCATGCTTCAAAGCAAAAACTATTTTTCTTTGATTTCCCTTGTGCTAACCTCTATGAACTATTAGTTAGGCATTTCATGCTAAATGATATGGCCTGCTTTATTAAGGTTATTGACCGTTTTCAATGCAAGGAAAATATTATTATTCAAGCTTCTTTTTCTTATTCAATTCCCAGTGAAGTTGTTTGTGCATTTCTAATCATTAAATTATTATGTCTTTTTTCTAATTATGCAAAGAAAAATATATGTAGTTATAAATAAAAATCGTCTTAAAAGTTAATTAAAAATATAGAAATTGTATCTATAGGAATAAAAAGCCATATTCATCAAGACCGAACTAAGCGAAGTGGAAACGAAATCTCCACAATAAAACGTGCAAACCCCTCGGAATACCAATGCGAATCGTCCATTCGTCCTAAATGTTTGATTAACAGTTCAGCGACCTCATTTAATAATCCTTTCATCTCTGAAAATAAAAGATTTGAATATCGGTCATCTTCCAGACGCAATTTGCTCATCCCAATGGTAATTATGGCAACATTTTTCGCCGGCTGGCTGTATAAGGCGACGCCTTTGCCCGTTACAGTCTGGCGCCGGGCCTTCGTCGCTTACTTGACGATTAACGGTGAATTTTATTACTTTAAGTTCTTGTAAATGTTTATTCCTTACGACATGTCATACGTCTGCCAAGCAATCACTAAATCTAATAACTGCAGACTAAAAGGTATTTGTCAACGTTGCAATGTTGTTCCTAAGACGACAAATTCATTTGAATCCTTATTTAAAGGCCGCTTGGTGACCGTTTGTGGTGACTCAATGACGCCTGCTTTGTAATTTACATAACTATCTAGATACTTTAACTGTAATTACAGGCATTACTTATAAGTTAAATACTCTGTCTTTTTATGAGAAACTTAAACATCAAGTAACATAGATAATCTTATTTGTTTATCAGGATTTTAATTTGAAAATTTTCTTGAACATAAAGCTATGCTTGCGATACTTAGTAACGAAGTCCGAAGTGTAAATATGATTTGCTAATACAATGTAAAGGTGTCACGGCTGTAGATCTCACACTTCTGGGTCGGTTTGTCTTGCCACAATACTTTCCATTGAATCGTCACCGTTCATTAGCAGTGTTAGCGTGCAAGACTCGAACGCGAAAAATGTTAAGGAGACTACCTACCACCACATCTTAATGATTTGTAGATGCGAGACGTCGCTATACGCCTTGTAGTGTGCTATCTTGCTTCCACAACTGACTAAGAAGAACCCTGTATGTAAAGAAGTCGCTGTAAACCTGGTCCATGCAAATTAGATATCGTTTATTTAACTTTCTCGCCTCTCGAACATTTTTAAAGCACCATTCGCCTTGCCGTAACTGTTCGCAAAAAGTGACATAAAAAACTATAGATACAATCTCACTTGTCACTGCCCATCAGTTATAATGAATAGGCCAAATACATTGTCAATAGTCTGGCTGCGTAAAGCTTGTAATGAGGTCATTATGTCGCTTTTTGATTATCGTCAAGTTTAAGGCCGACCGTAAATAATTCTGCCTAAAAAAAACATTTTTAATGGCTTTATATTGTACGTGGCAACTTAGATCCCTTTTTTTGTAGAGCTAGTTATTTATGTGACTTCAAATTAACATTATATTGTAGTTTTTATTAAAGATTATATCGTTTGATAGACAAGTTAACAAGACAGCTAATGGATTGTTTCCTTTTTTGCAGATCTATCATTCCAAAGGCGCGCACCATGGCCAAAACAGAAAAGTCATTTCCGAGAAACTTTACAGGTATGTTAGTTTTTATCTCGGGTTTAACTTAAATTAATTGTTTTTTTTTATCGTGATGCTATACATTTGAACTTCCAGGATTAGTCGAGATTTTCTTACATTCAGAGCTACTATCCTTGACGGTAGAATTATCATTACAATACTTTGCTCAGTCTAACAGGAAATAGGCAAGTTTGTTTTAATTTTATTTTATTTTAACTCAGTAAACGGATGTTCAGTCATCAAAAATGTTTATCCGATACATCACGGCTACGAATGTGGGAGAATATACTTGGCAACAATGGCAACATTTTATGGCGGCGGTCGTGACGTAGGACGTGTTGGCAAGTCGCCATTTTAAAAATAAACGCGCCAAAGTGTCCCCTCTTGTCAGTGCATAATCGTAATTCCGGTTTTCGATAAGACCTCGAGTTTTGCATACTGTAATTTCTATTTATTATCTTTGTCTGTGATGTCGTCTAGGTTTAAAATAAAAACAACTTATTTGAGTTGTTGACAGTCGTTTCTGACAGTTTGCCAATGGGAATGCAATAGAAGTCCGCGTGGTCACTGGAACACATTTTGACAGCGTCGTCAGTAGATACTATTCTATATTCTCAATTCTGTGATAAGTTGTTTGTTGATATACAAGTTTAACAAAGGAGTCTTAAAATGTACCATGTGTGTGAGAAATCCTGTAGCCCAATGTCTTATCAAAGGTGTTCGATTATTTTTCCCGAACTTACTAATCAAAATAAATGATAACTTTCCACTTGGTAATTTTATCTATTAATCTGGTATACTATAAAATAATCCATTAATCTTTAAATAATTACTTAAAAGCTTGAGCCAAGTACTTTATACATCGCACCAAGCTGACAAGACTTAACGCACCCCTTTCCAATTAGGGTGATCATTCATCTAATGTAAAACGGCAACGGAACGACAGCTGTCCGGAGATTAACTCTTAATAGTCCCATTAAGCCCAGCTGAGCATAACAATGGCCGTCTTATCAAATGAAAGAACTTTGTGTGATATTTTTTTAGTTCTAGAAATTACGGATTTTTCTGCGGAATACCATAGCGAGATCACTGATTGGCGCTACTGTTTCGACCACTAAAAATGATTTAACTATGTTCCTTTTTATGGCTAGTACAATTTAAGTTTAGTAAATCTTAAATTGTTTCTCACGAATACATTAAAACCCCTTGTATTCGGAACTAATAAAGTTAATGCTTGTACAAGGTTAAAAACGCTAGATAACTTTGGAATGGCCATAAAATGCGTACCTAATTTAAGTCTACAAGATTTTTTTATCACCTATGGCTTGCTTGTTTCGCAGTTTAGTAGGTATTTAGTAGGTAATCGAAACATAAAAAAAACATGACATGAAATCCAAAGACAAGAAATATTTAAAGACTAAATTATTATAGTAAAATTATTTATCGCATTAGCTCCTCTGCTATAATGTTACCGACGTAAATATTTAAAATGAAAAGATATACGATGCGGTTTACCGTGTGTTTTTACGTAATAAAAATAAGTTTGGCTTAGAGTTTATCACAGCTTTTGTGCCTTAATAAAATACTTGTAAAATAGTGTTTAATTTGTAGACATTATTAATTGTTGTCGTCATCGTCATAAATATTACATATTGTTTTGAAATCCAGCTTCCACTTTCTTTTTCACATAAGCGTACCGGCTTCAAATTAAATCCAGTGAGCCAGAGAATTGGATCAAATAACAGCTATTTTATTTTTCATGTAAAAGAATCAACAAAATCTGTCTACCAGTCCAAAGATGTAAGAGACATAAAAAAAAATCATCAGTACGATAGAAAGTCTTGCTCTAAATTAACTTAACCTTGATAATTAAAATCATAATTTAAATTCTAGGCGTACCAGTGACGCATGATTTGGCAAGCAAATAATTGATGAGGCAAAAAAATCTGGCGAAGCGCCGCCGCCATCATTTAAATTACAGTTACATCTGTCTATGACAAAACCGGATATGCGAGTGTATTATTCACCTTGACATTGTATCAGATATATTCGTATCACGAAATTAGCTTAGTGGATAATTGTATTTTTTTTTGTAATTCACGGAAGGTTTGAATCTTGTGCAAAAAAATATTTTGTCCTCTTGCACGCGCAAAATTATCAGATAGCTAAATACAAGTGTTACCCGTCATCACAGATATAAAAGAGACATATTTCAACAGCTGGTAGCCTTCTTCATCGATCGAATCATATTCATGAATCCTTCTGCATTTAGGCAGTGACAGCTACTGGTATTATATTTTTAATTGTTCCATCTCAGTTCTGTTTACACACCATCGGCAGTCCATTTAACAATGGATCTTCACGTACGCAATACTAAATATTTTCAAAAAGAATATCTCATATAAAACCTTTGTTACATTATTAAACAAAATGCAGTGGCCATCATACAATGAGATTGTTTATCATCATTATGTTATACACAACCTTATAAAATGAGCTTAAACGACATGGCACTGCAATACTGTCAAATTATTTATTTGAAATGGTTTTTTACGCGTATTTACAGAAACAGGTTTTGATTATATTCAGGAAAAAAAAACTGTATCATTAAGATGTTTTTTTTTTTTCCTAAAAAAACAGTTCTACTGCCGATGGGTAAAGGCAAAACAATTCAAATAAATACAATGTCAATCTTCATAACTATTTCGTTAATTACTTATGAACGAAATTCCATTATAAGTTATCCGGAAATCATCTTTAAGCGCCGGTTTTAACTTCCATCTCTAGACAAACGATGAGCTACGATTATGTGTCGAACGGTAAGTAAAGTGCGTACTAATACCGGCTGGCTAATTGCAGACAACGTGAAGTGTGTAACGGGACTCACTGTCAAGTAAATACCTATTACCTGCAGTGTACTCGAGTACCATATCAGATATTACGTGATAACAGATTGTTTATAACAATCGTTTTCATCAACGGAAATCTTTTACCATGCCACTTCAGATGATTGCAATTTCTACGATCGTTAACCGAGAAAGAATTAGTTGAATGTGTAGTGCTTGAAGTTGTCCTAAGTATTGTGATATGGCGAAAATTAATGTCACTTTTATCATTAACGCTTGAAAAAACGTTCAATCTATATGGTCTTGTGTGACAAGAGCTTTCTTAAATTTCGTAAATGATTGATTGATTTCGCCACGAACATAAAAAAATACTAAATTAAATTTAGTACGTATCCTGTTCCAGATTTCCAAGCAGTTGTGAGTAGATAGATGTAGGTACTTAGTTCCTATTAGCACATTATGAACGCAATATGATGCATATACTAAGAAGTTTTACACCATGTCTAGATATTGAATAAAAAGAGGAAATTCTTAAAAAAAAACGATGCTTGTTCAACATTGTACTTATTTGTTTCTAGTAATAATTAGACTAATGCTCTCGTAACATTTTATTACTGCAAAAGACTGCATAATTACAGCAATTTGAAACCGTAAAATCCCTGTAAAGATGCTATCTGTATGACGCCAGTAGAATAGCTCCTACCATTAACGTTGTCCGTCACGATTCTACAGAAAAATCGTGTCCATGTTATAAAAGCTTAGTCAGTGTTGCAAATTAAAAAAATAGGAATATATTTTTAAAGTTCTATTGCTTTATCCGGTAAAACCTGCTTTTTATCACCGATATATAATACATAAGATTATAATTTCGGTGTGAATTGTAATCGTAATTTTGTGGTTAATTTTCAGCCTCAAATAGTTAGATTTTTTGTTACGTGGTAATCTTTAATATCGATATGGAACCGATTAAAGTTATTAAGTTCTAAAAATAATGGAGAAGGTCAACGGTTCTTAACTTACTAATACCGTGTTAAGTCGGTCAAAGACCTGGAGTCTCACCTGAACCCGGATATTATGATCTAAGTATTTTACTTTTTTTTACTATAGTCTAGAATCTAGGGAAATTCTTAAACCCGTTAAAACTTGTTAAACCTGTACGATTATTTGTGAATTCGTAAAGGCATGTTGACCGTCAATCAATCGATAAAAAACTACAAATTGCGTCCTTAATTAAGTTATACAATTAAAACTATGATACCTACTCTTAACGCACGTCATTTCAAATCTGCATCGTTGAGAACGAAGCTTAGCCATCCGTGACTGCCATGGCGCCAGTTATTTTTTAACCACATAATTTATTATTCTATTAGTCAAAAATTCTTTATGTACAAGAATGGAATTCAATCTGAACGGGGTACCGCCAGTCGATAATAACACCTCCTGCATTTTCAAGCTTTCAAGTCAATTTTCGCACTTAGTCATTACTGTGGCCAAGAATGTCCATTATACTTTAAGATTTAAGAGTAAGACTAGTGCTTACGTGAAAGAAAGACACCGATATACGTAGGCGAATCCTCCCGAAAGTACAGGCACACTTTACACAAATCAACCGGTATTCCTTAGTACCAGACATCCATTGACAATATTTGCTCGAGCTCTAACTAAATATAATTTATTGTTTGTTTCTCATATGCACGTAGGTGGTGCTATTTTCGAAAATGTCAAACAATTTATTTAAGGTTTTGGTCGTGGCACACTTATTTCGATCTTGGAAATATTATGCGGGTTTAAGGGGAAGCTAAAGATGAAAATCCAAGGCCTTTAAAAATAAATTTTATTGCTTGCAAATTTTCAATCATTGAATTGGAAAATCCACAAATAAAAAAACTATTTGTACAGAACCCTTAGTACCGAGAGTCCGCCTCGCACTTAAAATTTTATTTATTGCACATCCACATGTCAATCTCCCAATAACCCTCATCAAGCCGGGTGATAAACCCCAGTTCCAATGACTCTCAAACAAGTTGTAACGGATTTACATACTATAGTGACAAGCTTATTTACTATGACTTAAATACGACTGTCCCTTGTGAAAGCGAGACGGCACTATGCGCTATGTTAAGCGTTGTCCCGCTCCTACAAAGGCTTGCTGTACCACCTATAGATCATAGTACAGGCCACCGGTTTTGTTTCTGTTGCCAACACATGACGTATAGTCATGTGACGTTAAGTTAAAACAGACATATTCAATATTTGTACAGTTAAACTTATATTTAACTGGTCATGTGACCGGAACAACTGTCGTTAAATATGAGCAAGAATTGTATAATTTTTGGCATATTTACAACTCTTTGTTACAGGAAAATAATGGATTTAATTAATTATTGGTCACTGACTCGCTTTTAAACTAAAATTATAGTCGCAAGACTCAAATTAGCTTTTTAACTTTTTTTGTATTGAGGTGACCAATGTTTTTCTTGGTGTGGTGTCTATTCTTTATTCCTATAAAATTATAATTGCGGAGTCCTCAATTTCTCTTGTGTTCCCATATGGGCTCAACAAAAAAATAATAAGGTCTTGTTAATTACGGCAAAGGCCACGTCTTACATAGGAAATAAAAATGGCAATGCAATAAAATCAAAACTAGATATTAACTCAACTACAAGCGACATATAAAGTCCGCAATGTCTGGATTAATAGAAGCGGTAACAGGAAAACAGTATTTCAGTAGGTAGTCGGTACCTAACTGTATTTCAGTACTTACTTAAGTTTCAAAGCAGTAATTATTTTTGTTCCGAAATTAGCATACGGCAAATTGCCACACGTGGTTTTGACAGTTAGACATCATTTGCCTAATGTTACGCGAAACTGGGTTATTTAAGACTAAGAGGCGGGAAGACGGGAAGCGAGATAGAAATACCTGGCGTAGAGCAGTGTCTCACTTGGTTTTTATTTAGGCTCCCTAAAACTATAAGAATTAGAGTAGAAATTACTAGTTTTAAGCCCAATCGAGGTCCATGGTCATGACCCCATATTAATTATAAATAATCTGCCTGTAATGTGTGACGTGATGTGACTCACCATGGATTGAACTATGGCTCAAACTTCAAATAAAACTGTAATGCTAAAAGTAAATGAATGACGTCATCTCTCACATATCGGAAGTGCATGGCCACTTCTATCATGCATGACGTAGTACTATCAGTACAGATTCAGTATATAGACGGAACTACGTGATAATAAGAATAGCTTAGTAATAGCTCTATTGTAAGTGCACATATAGGATTGGTAAATGGTTATGTCCCTGATCGAAACTGACATGCATTACGTCATAAAATTGTGACGTCATATTAAGCCAGTGCAACGTTTTAGAATCACCTAGCACGACGATCTGTAACTATTGTTATATACTACCACACAAATTGCTACTTTTTATCAGAATGACATTTCTCAGGAATTCCCTCTTATCGACTTTGGGCTATGGTTCAACCATAGTTCATTGATATCTGTTTTATTAACACACATTAATTCTACAAAGATTTTTAAGATCAGAATCATAGCACCCGTCGATCACGAGTACAAAAGATCCTAATGAGTCAGAGTAAGTAGGCCCGACGTATTGCCTATCACATCCTACTACTAACACCATTATACATATCACAAATAAGGTTCGTTACTAAAAAGTGAAAGTATTCTATTCTAAGCCTTGCAGACTTAACATTGTGGGTGGATGAAAGTCGCCAGTCTTACTTTAAATTAACATTGTCATTAATGATTGATGAACTCTTAAAGAGTCGGCTAAGACTCTGAGGACACCAGTGGTGATTATTTAATGAAACTTGAAAATAGACCTTAAAACTTTACGTATAAAGAGTAAAAATGCTTGACTAATGTTCTTCGAGATCGCACTTACATTTCACAATTCCTAGTCAAAAGTGTGTGTTTTGTACTTTATGGTAATAAATTTTAAATATATTTTAAAGTGCCATTCAAAATTATTTTCCTTGGCTGAGATCTTCTCCCGTCGCGTCAACTTTAGAGGAGTCTGTAGGCTGGCAATGAATGTAACTTTCGCGCAATAATTTGAGAAATAAAACGTATTTTCAAATCTTTTAGTGCTGAAATACACACTTATAGCAATAACATGTAGTAAAAACAAATTAAATGTTGTGTTTATGTAGTTTTTATTACGCTTATTTGCCGTTTTATTGCTTTAATATTCACTACATTCGTGCCTGGATTCTTCTTAAAATATTTATAAATGAGAAATGTGTATGTTATTTATCTTCTCATGCACAAAATATCTACAAATATACTTCTGTAAAAAAAGTATCCCTATGTTATCTCAAAATCCTCAAAGAATTAAGTTCTATATTCACATGTAAGTGACATAAACAGTAATTATAACATAAAAAGATACGTAGACATAATCGTGCTGTTAATAACAATTACATAAGATGCTGTGATATACAGTTATTCGGCGAGACTCGTAAGCTTTCTCCGACGCAAATTTTGCACCGCTAGCTATTTTAGTGTTATGCGCACATGGTTTACACGCGTTGCCAATTTTTTTTAGGATACCGTCTGGTAGTGAAATGACGAAACTGAACTGAACGAAACTGGCCGACAATAGTACACATTATAAAAAAAAAACAAAATACTCACCATTTCACTACTAACGATTCGTCTCTCTAAAAAAAGTTGTTGATATTATGTTCAACTACAATACAGAATACACAGCCTGTGTTATTTTTTTTGCAAATTGAAATATGTATTATATTTTGAATATTTTCATTCGAAAAAACGTACGGAATCATTTCCGAAACGATTTACTACCACGAAATGTGTTATCTCGCGTGTTCCAACATTTTCGCAAATCGTTTTAAATTATAATGTGCTTCTTCAACACGTGAATATTTAAAACACGATGTGAGTTGTGACGCAAATAAAAACTAAGAAGTCTATTTTTAATGTTGAAAATAAACGTGGTTAGTCTATGAAATGGTTTTCAGACGCAGCGAAATGTTTTTCAGAAGAAATCTTTAGGTCTAGGTATTTGTTGGTGCCAAAATCATATTCAGAATATTTGTTGGTGTTATTTGTTAGTTTACGCCAGTCAATGGGTACTAAAACACATGTAGCCTCGTGTTTGACGAAAATGACTAGAAACACTGCTCATTTTAGACATTATCCTAACTGTTGAGGTCTTGCAAAAATGTCTTTTTTGGGTCAAGTTAAAGCTGTGCTTTAAAAGCACACCTGATTTTATTAAGATTCTGTTTCATCTTTAGGTTTACGTAATCCGATACAGTAATTTTCGATCGATAACGGCAACGGTATCATTTAGCGTCTGACAAGTCCTGTCACTATAATATTATTAAGAGAGTATCGCAGTTGAAGAAGCGATACACCGCTTTACATAGCACGGAACTTGGCTCACTTCTGAAAACTGCGGCGGTCTTACTTTCAGAGGCAGTAGTCGGAAGCCCAATGAAAAAGACAGATGATATATATATTCATTAACATTTAAGTGACCCGTTCATTTTTACTGTTATCAAGCAAATTGCTACCATACTTTCCTGGAAGGGTTGGTTAATATAGGTGTAGTTTCGAAGCTATTATGTCCCTTGTTATTAGGGTCGAAGCAAATCATTTCTGAGAATTGACTTGGAGGGGAAAACCTTACAAATTTTATAATGAAATCGATTGCGGTTATGTGTAGAGTGTTTGAATGTAGTTGTAGTTATTGATACATATTTCTCATTCTTTTCATTTTTAGATCTTGTATTGGACAATTTGCTTTAATTTTCTAATCGATAAAACGTCAAGCTGTTATTTCGGAACTTTAGACTAGATGTACTGGTTTTGCTGATACTTTTTCATTTAACGTAAAATAGCTGTCATTTATGTTTATATATTTCCATAATTTGGTTCTGTAGTTTTCATTGAACTATGTTGCACGTTGAATTTGTGCTTTAAAAAATATTAAGTATAAATAATAACATTCTAAATACTGTTACAATAAAAAATAAACCGTTACCTCCCAAATGAAATTCAAATCATAAAAAACCCGATATCGTCCTTGTCTACGTTATTTAACCCTAGAAAGATAGTCTGCGTAAAATTGACGCATGCATTCTTGAAATATTGCTCTCTCTTTCTAAATAGCGCGAATCCGTCGCTGTGCGTTTAGGACATCTCAGTCGCCGCTTGGAGCTCCCGTGAGGCGTGCTTGTCAATGCGGTAAGTGTCACTGATTTTGAACTATAACGACCGCGTGAGTCAAAATGACGCATGATTATCTTTTACGTGACTTTTAAGATTTAACTCATACGATAATTATATTGTTATTTCATGTTCTACTTACGTGATAACTTATTATATATATATTTTCTTGTTATAGATATCGTGACTAATATATAATAAAATGGGTAGTTCTTTAGACGATGAGGCATATCCTCTCTGCTCTTCTGCAAAGCGATGACGAGCTTGTTGGTGAGGATTCTGACAGTGAAATATCAGATCACGTAAGTGAAGATGACGTCCAGAGCGATACAGAAGAAGCGTTTATAGATGAGGTACATGAAGTGCAGCCAACGTCAAGCGGTAGTGAAATATTAGACGAACAAAATGTTATTGAACAACCAGGTTCTTCATTGGCTTCTAACAAAATCTTGACCTTGCCACAGAGGACTATTAGAGGTAAGAATAAACATTGTTGGTCAACTTCAAAGTCCACGAGGCGTAGCCGAGTCTCTGCACTGAACATTGTCAGATCTCAAAGAGGTCCGACGCGTATGTGCCGCAATATATATGACCCACTTTTATGCTTCAAACTATTTTTTACTGATGAGATAATTTCGGAAATTGTAAAATGGACAAATGCTGAGATATCATTGAAACGTCGGGGAATCTATGACAGGTGCTACATTTCGTGACACGAATGAAGATGAAATCTATGCTTTCTTTGGTATTCTGGTAATGACAGCAGTGAGAAAAGATAACCACATGTCCACAGATGACCTCTTTGATCGATCTTTGTCAATGGTGTACGTCTCTGTAATGAGTCGTGATCGTTTTGATTTTTTGATACGATGTCTTAGAATGGATGACAAAAGTATACGGCCCACACTTCGAGAAAACGATGTATTTACTCCTGTTAGAAAAATATGGGATCTCTTTATCCATCAGTGCATACAAAATTACACTCCAGGGGCTCATTTGACCATAGATGAACAGTTACTTGGTTTTAGAGGACGGTGTCCGTTTAGGATGTATATCCCAAACAAGCCAAGTAAGTATGGAATAAAAATCCTCATGATGTGTGACAGTGGTACAAAGTATATGATAAATGGAATGCCTTATTTGGGAAGAGGAACACAGACCAACGGAGTACCACTCGGTGAATACTACGTGAAGGAGTTATCAAAGCCTGTGCACGGTAGTTGTCGTAATATTACGTGTGACAATTGGTTCACCTCAATCCCTTTGGCAAAAAACTTACTACAAGAACCGTATAAGTTAACCATTGTGGGAACCGTGCGATCAAACAAACGCGAGATACCGGAAGTACTGAAAAACAGTCGCTCCAGGCCAGTGGGAACATCGATGTTTTGTTTTGACGGACCCCTTACTCTCGTCTCATATAAACCGAAGCCAGCTAAGATGGTATACTTATTATCATCTTGTGATGAGGATGCTTCTATCAACGAAAGTACCGGTAAACCGCAAATGGTTATGTATTATAATCAAACTAAAGGCGGAGTGGACACGCTAGACCAAATGTGTTCTGTGATGACCTGCAGTAGGAAGACGAATAGGTGGCCTATGGCATTATTGTACGGAATGATAAACATTGCCTGCATAAATTCTTTTATTATATACAGCCATAATGTCAGTAGCAAGGGAGAAAAGGTTCAAAGTCGCAAAAAATTTATGAGAAACCTTTACATGAGCCTGACGTCATCGTTTATGCGTAAGCGTTTAGAAGCTCCTACTTTGAAGAGATATTTGCGCGATAATATCTCTAATATTTTGCCAAATGAAGTGCCTGGTACATCAGATGACAGTACTGAAGAGCCAGTAACGAAAAAACGTACTTACTGTACTTACTGCCCCTCTAAAATAAGGCGAAAGGCAAATGCATCGTGCAAAAAATGCAAAAAAGTTATTTGTCGAGAGCATAATATTGATATGTGCCAAAGTTGTTTCTGACTGACTAATAAGTATAATTTGTTTCTATTATGTATAAGTTAAGCTAATTACTTATTTTATAATACAACATGACTGTTTTTAAAGTACAAAATAAGTTTATTTTTGTAAAAGAGAGAATGTTTAAAAGTTTTGTTACTTTATAGAAGAAATTTTGAGTTTTTGTTTTTTTTTAATAAATAAATAAACATAAATAAATAGTTTGTTGAATTTATTATTAGTATGTAAGTGTAAATATAATAAAACTTAATATCTATTCAAATTAATAAATAAACCTCGATATACAGACCGATAAAACACATGCGTCAATTTTACGCATGATTATCTTTAACGTACGTCACAATATGATTATCTTTCTAGGGTTA